>NW_024496858.1:1919006-2049074 GCF_017590055.1 Onychostruthus taczanowskii
GGCCGGGCTGGCGGCGAGAGCGGCTCCACGTGACTGCGGGGCCGGCAGAAAACCGGGGCCGGCGGCGGCGGCGGCCGCACTGCGCCGGGCGGCGATCGCGGGAGGCGCTCGGCAGCCGCTGCCCCGGGGCTTTCGGCGCGCTGGGTCCGGGCTGGCTCTCCAGAATCATGGACTGTGCTGATATGCCTTGCTTGCTGTCAGTGAGTACAGCCCTCTTCTTCGCTCCTCGCTTTTTGTTTTCATCGCAAGGCTTTAATTTTTTTTTTTTTTTCCTTTTCTATTTTTTTTTTTCCCTAAAGAAAAACTTTTTGTTGTTCTTATCCCGGTGTCTCCTCCCGGGGTCCGGCGGCTGCAGAGCGGGCAGAGCAGCGCGCTCCTGCCTTCCCCGCCGGGCTCCGCCGCCGCTGGTCCCGCTCCCGTCCCGTCCCGTCGCGGCGGGGCCGGGATGCGCCGGGAATCCGCCTGCCCGAGGGGGCTGCGGGGCTGCGGACAGCCCGGGCACGGCGGCCCGTCCCTGCCCGCCGGGGCGCGCCGGCTGCCGCTCGAATGGGGGCTGCTCGCCGTGTCCTTTTGCCATTTATTATTACTATTATTACTACTATTATTATTATTTTTAAGTTTATTCGGAAGAGGAGGGGGGTTTCGCTTCTCATGCTGACTTTCCTTCTTGTTTGTTGTCGTATTTTTTACACCCCAGAGACACCATGATTCCTGGTAACCGAATGCTGATGGTCATCCTACTATGCCAAGTCCTTCTAGGAGGTACTAACCATGCTAGCCTAATCCCTGAGACCGGCAGGAAGAAAGTGGCAGAGCTTCAGGGACAAGCCGGATCCGGACGCCGCTCTGCCCAAAGCCATGAACTCTTGCGGGGTTTCGAAACAACTCTGCTGCAGATGTTTGGGCTCCGAAGGCGGCCTCAGCCCAGCAAGTCAGCCGTCATTCCTAGTTACATGCTGGATCTCTATCGACTCCAGTCCGGAGAAGAGGAGGAAAGCCTCCAGGAAATTAGCCTGCAGTACCCTGAGCGATCGACCAGCCGGGCAAACACCGTGAGGAGTTTCCACCATGAAGGTCAGTGATGGGAGGCGGTAAATTCCCAGCCCCGGTAGCGATCGGGATTTCCTTGCGTTTGGAAGCTCACAAATGCCTTTAGAAGCAGGACGTGCCCGGCCCTAAATTTATGGGAGGAAAACCACCCCCCACCCCAGCCTGCCGTGTGTGGGTGACAGGCGTGCTGCTCGCTATTTTTTCCAGCATCCTGTGCTTAACCCGAGCTTGACCATATTTTGAAGTGCTTTTGCTTCTGTTGACAACAGCGAGTTTCCTTCGGTGCCTCTGCCTCGGGGTCACTGCCTGGGCTCGCGTGGATTTAATGGCTCTGGATCGGATGCGGGAGTAAAGCGAGGGCGGGATCTCGCCCCTGGAGTGTTTCTTTTGAACTATCAAAGCAATTGCTGCCTGCTTTTACTCTTAAGAAAAAAAAAAAGAAAAAAGAAAAAAAAAACCCCAAACCCCGACTCGAATTTAATACTTACAGCTGTGTGTTTATAAGGTTTATTCAATAGACCCTTGTAATCTGATCCAAATGTTTCCTAGCGGATGTTTCTTTTCCAAAGTAAATCTGAATTATTAATCCAGCCGCATCATTACTGCGTTGGAATTTGCTTCTCTTTCTCCCCCTGCCCCCCGTAACAAGGCACCTCTGTGCTCCGTGGCGCCGCATCTCGCCGGGGAGATGATTTCGGAGAGACTGGGGGAGGAAAAGCTAAAGGGAAAAAGCCTCCCTGAACGGGGGAGGCGAGATGGGAAGGGGTGGAGTGCTCGAGGCGCGGGCGAGCCAGCGGTGCCGGGGCAGGAGCCGCTCCCGGTGCGGCCGGCAGGGATGCGCGGGGGAGCGGAGCGGAGCCGGTGGCTGCCGGGCAGGTGAAGCGTGGGTGCGAGCTGTGGCTGTGCCGGGGCCGTGTGCCCCGAGGCTGACGTGCTCTTGTTTGCTTGTCTTACCTCTTCCCCCCTTCCCTGCTCTCCTCCAGAGCACCTGGAGAGCGTGCCGGGTCCCAGCGAGGCGCCCCGGATCCGCTTCGTCTTCAACCTCAGCAGCGTGCCGGAAAACGAGGTGATCTCCTCGGCGGAGCTGCGGCTGTACCGGGAGCAGGTGGAGGAGCCGAGCGCGGCGTGGGAGAGGGGCTTCCACCGGATAAACATTTACGAAGTGATGAAGCCGCTGTCGGAGCGCGCCCAGGCCATTACGCGCCTGCTGGACACGCGGCTGGTGCACCACAACGTGACGCGCTGGGAGAGCTTTGATGTGAGCCCGGCCGTGATCCGGTGGACCAAGGACAAGCAGCCGAACCACGGGCTGGTGATCGAGGTCACCCACCTCCACCACGCACAGACTCATCAGGGCAAACACGTCAGGATTAGCCGATCTTTACCTCAAGGGCGTGGGGACTGGGCGCAGCTCAGGCCGCTCCTGGTCACTTTTGGGCACGACGGGCGAGGCCACGCTCTGACCCGCAGAGCCCGCCGGAGCCCCAAGCACCAGCGTTCCCGCAAGAACAAAAAAAACTGCCGCCGCCATGCCCTCTATGTGGATTTCAGCGACGTGGGCTGGAACGACTGGATCGTGGCACCCCCGGGCTACCAGGCGTTTTACTGCCACGGGGACTGCCCCTTCCCCCTGGCCGACCACCTCAACTCCACGAACCACGCCATCGTGCAGACGCTGGTGAACTCCGTGAACTCCAGCATTCCCAAGGCCTGCTGCGTGCCCACGGAGCTCAGCGCCATCTCCATGCTCTACCTGGATGAGTATGACAAGGTGGTCCTGAAAAACTACCAGGAGATGGTGGTGGAGGGGTGCGGGTGCCGCTGATCCCTTCCCCGCCGCCCTCTCCTCCCCTTCTCTCTCCCTCCCGTCCCACCCCAGAACTGCTTGCTATAGCTGGACTCTTCTCTAAACTAAACGTTCACCTTGACCTTATTTATGACTTTATGTGCAAATGTTTTTGACAATAATGATCATATATTTTGACAAAATATATTTATAACTACATATTAAAAGAAAAAAATAAAATGAGTCATTATTTTAAAGGTAAATGCATTTTGTGTCTCGCCTCTCAGGGTGCTGCTGAGGCTGTGCTGGCTGGGAGTGCAGCCGGGAGTTTATTTTGTCTCCTTATCTTCTTACCCCCTTCCCTCCTTCTCCACTCCTTTCCCCACCACCCTCTTTTCACTTAAAGGCTTTGCAAATTTTAGTCTTTCTATTTCTCGCCGAGGTACCGCGGATCTCCTGGTGCTGGGGCTGTGCCACGTGGGAGATGAGGGTCCCTGGAGATTTAAGAGCCGCTGGGAATAGAGCCGGACCTTGCTAACCTGGCCCAAGCCTTTCCAAAGCAACCCACCAAAAATGCATTTGAAAAGAAGGTGAAGGTTTACCTGAGGGCTTTATGCTAAACCCGCTGGGTTTTATACCCTTTCTCTGACTTCAGGATTCCCCAGGTTTTAAAACTATTAACATTTCCCCCCCCCTCCTCCCCTCCCCACTGGAGATTGGGAAGCTTCAAAGGTTTCCACAGGTCCTTTGAAGATCAAATCACTCCATTACAATGCCAAAAAAAAAAAAAAAAAAAGAAAAAAAAAAATATCTGGAGCAGTTAAATATGTGTTAGCTAATAGCTACCTGTGCTGTGTCCTTTCTAAATTGCTTCCGAGCAGGAAGGTGATTGGAGCCGAGCAGGTACAGCTGGAGGTGTCCAGGGCCTTGAAAACCCTGCCTCAAATGCATTGGAGGGGCTGTGTTTGGCTTGGAAAATAGGGAGCTGAAATAGGGAGCTGTGCCTGGGGTGGGTGGCGTGGGAGTGGGGAAGGGACAGCAGGGGGAAGGGTGCATGATGCTTTCTTTCCCTTCCTTTTTGTATTTTTTTTCCTCTTTTCCTTTAATGATTGAAGCTTCCCAACCCTCCGAAAGGGGCAGCTTAGTTGAAACCAATAAAAACTGGAGCGGAAAGCTTGCCAAAAGCTTTGGCTCCCTGAAGAGCGCAGGTGGAGAGAGGAGATGGGAGCCGCGGGGGGAGGAGAGCGTGGCCCGGTTGTTCTCTTGGAAAGAAAAATTCCCCAGCCCTCGACCTCCTCTGTGCCACTGAGGCTTTCCCAGCCCTCCATCCCGGCGGTGTTCAGGCCACGGGGTCCCATCTGCTGCCGGGGAGCCCTCGGGGGTCCTCCCAGGCTCCCAGCACCCCACGGAGGAGCGATGGGTGTTGGGTCTCCGGGGCCCCCTCGGCCCCGAGCTGACACTCTCATTCCTGCCTTTAGAAGGGAAATGTGTGGCCTGGGGCATCGGCGACCTGCTGCCTCCCCTTTGATGCCTGCATATCAGACATAGCCATGCCAAAGAAAGAATTTCATTTTGAAGTGGCATCAGCTAAAGGCGAGCGCCTTTCAGCTGCCTGACAGGGCAATTACACACATCTCCCTCGATAACCCCGGCTGCTGCGGGGTCGGGTGGGAAAAGGGGTCTCCGGGCCCCCAGGCAGCCCTGGATGAGGGGCAGCCGCTGTGGGAGGGTACATTGGGGAAAAAAAAAAAAAATTAAAGAAAATCACTGTGACTTTACTAAAAAGAAAGAAGCTTCTCCCAGGTTGGCTTCCCTGTTGGTCGGTGCATCCCGGGCTGTCCCGGAGGCTGTGAGGGTGTTGTGGAGCTGAGCAGCATCTGCACAAATGCCTCTTGGATTTAGGTCATTCTGCTGGAGGAGCCTCCTGCTTTGCTGCGTTCCTGCTGCTTTATGGAGCTGTTTATTTTGGTGCTTCTTTTTGCATTGCGTTTCAGTGATGAAATCAAAGCTTTGACCCGTTGGAGGCACAGGCACTTGCTTTTCTCTGGGTGCTGTTGTCCTGAGGCCTTTGGGAAATTCTCCTTTGCCTAGGCTGCTGAGATCCTACATGGGGTGTTCTGCTCAGAAAGTGTAGGAAAAAAGTTAACTGTTTTAAAAAAAGTATTTTAATTATGTGAAATTTATAGGAATCTAAAGTGTGTTTATAAACCTGCTGACAGTAAATGTGATCTCAGGGACAAAATACTCATGGATGCATTAAGGAATTTATTCATCGCTGCTGAACTTCTGCATTTTACACAGAACACAGGGGCTGAGGGTTCCCCTCCTCGTGTGTGTCCTTGTCACACAAGGGTGGCAACTGCTGCACAACCTTGTGTGATTGGAGAGGCACTTAGTGAAATGCTCAAACTGCTAAATCATTTAAAAATAGGAAAACACACCAAAACTGAAGTGAAGCCAGAATTAGTCCCTTTCTAGTTTCCATCTGACAGCCAGTGGTGTTTTTTTTCCCTCCCACTTCAATTTGTGCTGTGTTTCAATGATGTTGACCTGAGTTCCCTTCACCATCCTGGCAAGGAGAGAGGAGCGGGGTTGCTTTTGGGAAGGTGGGAGTGAAGCACCAGTGTGGAGAGACCCTGGAACTCCTCCCAGTGTTTCTGGCCATTGTTTTGTGCATTTCTTGCAGCAGTTATGGGGTTTAATCCTGCGCTGGAGTTAACGTGGTGACCGACCCTGTTTGACGAGTGCTCTGTGCCACAGAAGTGCTGGTTTGGTTTGAATGGGGCAGACCTGGAGCGTGGCTTAATCTCAGACAACCAGTGCTTATCTTTGCTTAAAAATATGAGAAGTGTATCATGCCATCATCCCTCTGACCATGGAACTGACTCTTTGCAAATGTGACTTATTCCAGAGCGAGAGCTGTGTTTGTGTTGGCCGGTGCAGGGATCCCTGGGAGGTCTGAGATAAGGATATCAGTTTAATCCCCCCTTGTTCAGCCCAAGCTGTGAACCAAAGGGGAGCAGGTTGAAGGTGGGTGTGCAGCCACTTCCCACCATCTGGTGTCCTTCTGGTGGCTGTGCCCGTGGAGCAGCATTCCCAGGAGTGTGAGCTGGATGTGAGATGATCTGCAGCTCACCACGATGAGACTTCTCTGTGCCTTCCCCAGGAAGGCTGTGGCTTTGGATACCCGAAAAACACTGTCTGTGTGGCTTATGGATATAGGAAATGAGGAGAAGATCTCAGTGGGGTTTGCCAGCTCCCTGATCTCCAGTGGTCACCGTGGTGGTGGTGAGAGCCACTGGATGCTCAGGAATGATGTTTTTGCACAGGTGAGAGTGTGGGGTCAGGTGTGCTGGAAAACGGGGTCCCAGGCTCTGCCATGTGTCAGGAGCTCCCCCCGGAGACCTGTGGTTACACTGATCCCATCTCCAACCCTTTCCTTCTTGGCTTTAGGATCCCAAGAGTCTTCAGGCAGGACTTTCTTCTCCCAGCTGTAAATCCACCCCCAGTCCAAGTTTGCAGCATCACACTGAGCAAAGCTGCTGCCCCAGAGATGCCGTGGCTGAGGAGGCTGCACAGAGAGCCAGGCTTTGCTTGTAGTCACAGGAGCAGAGGCTTTGCAAATTATTTTCTAAAAATGGAGATGGGTTTGGAAGAGAAGCACTGAGGTTTGCAGGTTGCTGTTCTGGGAGGGGCACAGAGGCTTTGCTGCAGAGCCAGCAAAGGAAGACTGGGCCCTTCCCTGCTGCAGTGCTTGGGCACCTCTGGAAAACTTCTCACCTGTCCCAAAATGATAAGCACAGTCAGGCTGGGAGGGCTTGGAAATCTTGGCATCAACAGAGGCTTTATTCTCTTTATCCTGGGGTTTTATGAAAGCTGGTTTGAAGATCCTCTGCTGTGGAGTATTTGAAATCACAGGACCAAAACAGGCAAGAGGAGATACCACTGACCCCCTATAGATAAAGGTTTTGAGCACACAGAGATGAAGAGGCTTGGGCAGAGTCATGTGTGAAGAGCAGGCAGAGCCAGAAGAGGCATCTGACACCTCAGCCCCTGTCCTGTGGCATGGCATAGAACTCTTCTCTGGTCTAGAGTCTGGCCTCCTGCAGATCCATCACCTCACCTCAAACCAGAGGTGGATTCCTGTATGACACAATGGAGAGGAAGCGACAAAGTCCATGTTGTTTTCTAGGCAGGAGTGACAATGACAGGGAGCATTAGGAATGGCCCAGACAGTGCTCATCTACTTAATGGATCCTGCAAAGTGTAAAACAGGACTTTCGAAACCTTATTTTCACCTGGCTTCCTAAGGAAGTGCCTCAAACCTGCTGCAGAGTATGCATTAAGACACAGTCAGTGAAGGAAAAATTCCATCACTTCCACCTTAGCAGAGCTCAAGGAGACCTGAAGGTTAGTCTACTGCAGAGTATGCATTAAGACAGTCAGTGAAGGAAAAATTCCATCACTTCCACCTTAGCAGAGCTCAAGGAGACCTGAAGGTTCCACGGGGAACTCTGGCTCTGCTGGTTCAGCTGTAAGTAATTTATTCCACCCAGCAGATGAAAAAAGTGTGCTGGGACTTTGGTTCTGAGTGGTCCATCCAGAACTTGCCCCAGCTTGGAGCCCTGTGCTGTTTTCCACACAGTCAGGGCTTTTCATCCACTGCCCCCTGCTCATGCCTTGATTCCATGTTTTACACAAGAACAGCAGGATCCCACTGATCCCTTGTGTTCTCCCAGAACTCTGGGTTGGCCTTGTGGAGAGCTGCTCTGAGCCCATTTTCTGAGCAATGGCAGTGGAGTTAACGGATCCATGTCCAGGAGAGGCATCACGGAATCACAGAATTCTTTGGAATGGAAGGGACCTTGAAAGGGCTTGTAGTCCAACCCCCTTCAATGAGCAGGGACATAAAATCTCAGAATGATTTGGGTTGGAAGGGACCTTAAAGCTCATTCCACCCCCTGCCATGGACAGGGACACCTTCCACTGTCCCAGGTTGCTCCAAGCCCTGTCCAACCTGGCCTGGAACACTTCCAGGGATGGGGAATCACTCCCAGCCCCAGAGTTGTGTTACAGACCACGAGGGCTGCCTGGGCCTTTTGCTCATCACCTAAACAGTAGGATTGCATCCTGTGGTGAGCTGCCCATTACAAGACATCAGGGTGCCAAGGAAATCTTTATCCAAACCCAGCCCTATGCTTTGGACCTGTCCGTGTTCTCCAGGTGTGGCTGCATCTCAAGGTGCTTTAGCTCATCAGCATTTCTTCCAGTCTTCATTCAGGTGTTGGCCCAGAATGTATTTTCAGATGCAGATTTTCCTTTCCACTTTTGGTCTGATTCTCCCTTTTCCTGGGGATCACAGATGTGCAGATCCAGGGAGACCACACAGCTCCCAGAGGAGACATTGGCTTCCAGTTCTAACACACTATGGATGGAAAATGTTGAAGTTACTCTATATTGAAAATGAAAAAAAGGAAAAAAGTCTGTACTAATTCTCTCCAAAATCCACCTAGTGCTGTGGGAGAAGCAGGAACACAGCAGGCCTATAACAACATTTTTCTGCAGCACCCATCAGTCTCCAGCTATTTACAGGTCAGAGCTTCCATATCCAAAATCAGGGACACTGTATTTAATAGGCCACTGTGAACTTTACTTCCAGTAATTTATAGAATTACTTTATAAGTTTTATAATTTTTTTTTCTCAGTGTAATCCTGTGCCAGAGATTCCCACACTTTGTTTATCCATTCCTTTTGAACCCTTGCCTTTTATTTGTTTTGAAGCCATCACCTGGAAGTTCATCTCCATGCCCCACAGTTCTTATGTTTTTGGACACAGTGGAGTCCCAAGTAGTTTCCAAGTAATCCACCCATCCTCACCTGTTCCTTAAGTAATATGAGATTGTATGTTACAAAATTACTTGATGCAGACTGTACTGTTCTATGTATCAGATTTTAGGGAAGATGGTGACAAATCTGCATTGCTGTTCTTGGCTTTGTGGATTTTGTCTGGGCTGTAATGCACACCTGCTATTTAGTACTGGAATCAGTGAAATCCTTCATGCCAAGATTAGCTCAGAAATGCCAAATTGATTTTACACCTCACCAGGGGAACCCTGGACAGGATGTGCAGCTTGAAGGATGTTTAACAGGGAATTAAATAAATAGAAGCAAACACTCTGCTTGAATGCCACACTAAGTGGTTGTCTCCAAAGGAGGAGGACTGGGGAGCTCGGTGAAGAGCCACCCACATCCTTTTTTCCCTGATTTTTGGAGCAGCCTGCTCTAGTGGAAGGTGTCCCTGCCCATGGCAGGGGGTAGAACGAGATGAGCTTCAAGGTCCTTTCGAACCCAAACTGGTTTGTGATTCTGTGAAAATGCTTCTCTGGGCTGACAGAAGCTGTCTGGGGAGCAGGGAGTAAAAGGATGAAGCGGTGGGCTGGGGCTGGTGGGAGCAGCACAGCCCCACCATTGCTCCATTGGCTGCTCTGGATCTGCTCCGAGGGCACCCCACGCTGCTGGGCTGCTCCTGGGGGAGTTTCTTGCTGTTGTTCTACACCAAAGAGGAAAACCAGGGCCTTATTCCATCACTGTCTCCTGCTTGGATGTCTGAGGAGAAGGGCTCCAACCCCACATGGCACCTCCTGTTCTTCACCACCCTCATCCAAGGGCCCTCATGCCATGAGTGCCCCTGGCAGAGGCACCACGCAAGACATCCTGTGGAACATCCTGATCCTTCCCACTTCTGGGCTCAGAGCACCAGGAACAGGTATTTCTAGATGTCACTTGAAGAGATTTAATGCATACAGCTTGAGGAGTCACTATTTGTTTTGGTGTTTAAAAGGATTAAAAATAATCACGGCAGTGTTCCTTGAAAGACAGTTTGTAGAGTTGGACAGTTTCCCAGTAAGAAGCAGTCCCCAAGGATCATTTGCAAAGATAATATTTTTAATTTGATTAACCAGTGGTAGCACTGAGCAGGACTCACATGTGCCTCGGTAGCAGGATGGGATCTGGGAGCAAAATTTGGTGGTAGAAGCAACGAAATGTACAGAGAAGGGTTCCACAGAGAGCTGAGCAATTCTCTTGGGCATGGCAGAAAAGACCTGGGGGCTTTTTTGGTCAGAAAACAACTCAAGAGAGCCCAAATTACACTTGGGATGGATGAAGTAAGGATTTTCCCCTGGAGCTGCCAAGGGCAGGGCTAAATGCTGACTGGTTTTCTGATCCCTGCATCCATGGGGAGTGGTTTCAGACCGTACTGGACTGGTATCAGGATCAAACAACATGAGGGAACAGCCTGGTCAGGTTCTGCCAGGAAAATGGGAGGCTGGAGGGGAGTTTTGTGTGTGTCTTGGGGTAAATACCAATGAGAGGGAAGGGCTGCTCATCTCTGAGCAGGCACATTTGGGGAACTGGGAAGAAAAATCCAGTTATCAGAAATGAGATCCCAGATGGGCCAATTCAACAGGGTCAAAAATCTGCCCTTGTTTGGAGCTGGCTCCTCTGTACCAATGGGAAAGCAAAATGTTGCTCTGAGGAGAGCAGAGAGCAGCTCTGCCCTGCTTGGGGTCTCTGCAGCTTTGGGCACAGGATGTCAGGGGAGCACCTTGTCCCAAAGTCACTCGGGGACCCCCTGCAATCCCAGGTCTCACGTGGATCTCACCAGCCACGGTCAGAAGAGCAGCAACGCAGACAAAACTATTTATCATCATCAGAATGGGGTCGAAATTCCCTTTCCCTTGGTTTGATGGCTGGTGGGGGGGACATGGGAAGGGGCATTTGCTGTCCCCAGCCAGTCAGAGATTTGGAAGTGGCTTATGGGGGATAAAAGAGGGTGGGGTGCCCTGCTGAGACTCCCTCAGGTGCTGGGAATATGGCACTGCTGAGAAATTCTCCTTCCTGTGGCATGAATAGCTGGCTCACTACAGCAACGTGGCTGCTGGGGCCTTGGGGCAGGATGGGAGAGAGGAGGGCTGGGTTTTCTTCCCACCTCCATCTGTGTGGTCCAGGGTGGGTCAGTGAACGGCCTCGTGCCTCAGTTTCCCCCCCTCACAAGCCAGCAATGCACTCATCCTGCTGACAATCCCAGCCATAAATATTATCTCACAAGCAGCTGCTCTTGAAAAAAAAAAAAATCTTTTATTGCTTCCCGTTAAGCTGATGACTGTTAATGAGGAGAATTAAATTCACTGCCCTGTTGCCATTAGACAAATATGTGCTCCATGTCCATCTGAAAACCCCATTGTAAATAGCTGTGGAGGAGCGGGATAAACATTGTCCTTCCCAGGGCAGGGCCCAGCAGCAGCAATGAGCAAACACAGGTGTGGAAGATTTGTAAGCTTTAAGGGAGATCGGGGATATTTGGGAACCAAATCTGGTTTTGGTTAGGAGCATCTTCTGTGGAAAAAAGTCCCAAACCACCAGGGACAGAGCCCAGGGCCGATGACGGCTGTCTGCAGCTGCAGGCTGGACGTGGCGCCTGGGAACGGGGTGGTGGCAGCATCCCAGCATCCTGGGGACAACCAGGGGACAGCCATCCTGACACTGCTCCCACAGCCCTGCATTTTGCCACGTGGCATCCCCAGATCCCACCTGACCCAAAGCCCCGTGTGGAGAAACCCTTGTGTGGCAGGTCAGCTCCTCTTGGACCGGGGTTGCTCGGTTTGTAACTGGGGCTAGGCTGGTGCTTTCCATGCTTTCCTTTCTGTCTCTCTCCTTTCCTTTTGAAGGTGAAGGTTTTATGTGGCTGGGAGGTGTTAGTGCTCCCAGAAAAGCAGGTGAAACACCAGTGGACCTTTTCTGTTTTTGGGGGCAGATGGGATTGGTTTGGGTGGGCTCAGTCCAGAGGCCACACAAGTGATGATTGAAAGTGTTTTCTGTTGGAATGTGTAATTTGTGGAGCAAAATGTGACATCTAGGAGACCCACCAGTGCTTTGGGGGTCAGGTCCTTCCCTCCTTTCTCTCAGCCCTGCTCTGACACCGTAGCAGGGGCTTTGTCTCTACTGCAGTTAATTTTTCCTGAAGGATCCTTGGCACCAAGCTCAGCCCAGCCAGCAGCTAAAGCCACCCAAAGGAGATTGCAGGAGAGAGTTTTTCCATCCTAAAGGAGGTCCCTGATGCAGAGATGGGGCAGTTTGCCCTGCATCCACCCTGAAGAGCCGTGTTGTCCCTGCCAACACAGAGGACAGCAGGATGTTTTGCACAGAGCCCATGGCATCCTGCACACATCCGCTGCTCTCCGTTTATCTTGTTCTGGACAGCTCACTTCAGACTCAGCAAAACCAGGAGCAGGGATGGGCTAAGCATTTCCTGACCTTGCTCTTGTGTCAGGACACAGGGCTCTTCCCTTCGCTCCCTGGAAGAGGCACAGCAGGCCGAGCAAGTGCAAGAATCTGCCACAAAGATGCTGCTGGATTTTCTGCCATCCCAGCCTTGGAGGAGCCAGGACTTGGTGGACGAATTTGCCAGGAAAAGCTGGTGGGACTCCATCATTCCAATGTTCCCTGAGGCTTGTGGACGACAGGATCCATCTCCTGTGAACTCAGGGTGAGGAGCATCTCCAGATGCTGGGGCTTCTGCCCTGCCTTGGAGTTCACCACCTCTGCAAGGCACAGTAGAGGGGGGCCAAGGAGAGGATGTTCCACAGAGCTGTCTCCAGGACTGTGTGTCTGAAATCTGTCCCTTGATATTCCAACCTCCAAACTCCCTGCTCTCCTGACAGGAAAGGACTTCCCCCACGAGGCAGAAGAAAGTGGATGGCCTTGAGTCACCTCAGTGCCACAAAGCTCCAGTGATGCCCAAGGCTCCAAGCCCTGTTTGCAGCCTGGAGCTGAACCTCTCCAGAATTATTGGCAGGGTCTCCATCCACAGCTCCTGCACCTGCAGGTGAAAGGCTGTGTCACCTCAGGGCTGCAACAGCTTCAAAAATCCCCACTGCTGCTTTGGGGACCACACCACGAATTGGCTCAGGTGTCCCAGGGAGATTGTGGCTGGCTGGGAGGAGATGTGGAATCTCCTGGATCAGTGGTGGGGCTGCTCTCCATGGTGAACACCTGCACGTCTTGGCAAAACGGGCCCTGCGGCCTGGCACAACTCTCTGCTGAATATTTTGGCTGGATCCATGAAGTTGTGCGGCTTTTGTGGCATGGAAACTGCTGTAATTTATGCTGAATACAGCCCCATGTATTAAGCTGACAGTTCCAGAGCATTATAACATCATTTAGTCCTTTGAAAACAATTTCAAGCCACAGGGTAATTGTTTAATGTCAGTAGAAGAATCCCACATTAAGCCCAAAAATAAGGGGGAAAAAAATCCAAAAGATACCCCCAGCCTCCAGCAACTTGGAACCCAGGATCTGTCACACCTGTGACACACCAGTGGCTTGGAATTGCAAAGGAAGTGCTGGCTTCTGGGGAAACTGCAGTGTGAGGTCCCAGCATCCCAACCCAGGGATTAGGCTGGGTGCAAGCTGAGGAAGATGCCTCCAGAGATGAGATTGAGGAGTGAACAGCCTGGATGCCTTCAGCTGCCTCATTCTCTCCATTCACCTTGTGCTGTGGAGGAGTGTCCATATGGCATTCACCCCGCCCCAGTGCCCAAAAGTGCTCTTCAGCTTCCACAAATCCAGAGAAAATACTGATAGTGCAGCAGCAGCCTAAGGATGTCCCAGGAAGCCAACAGAGATCCAGGTTTTTTCCTCTCAGAGCCCTCTTGAATACATCTGAGGAGATGGCATTTTCCCTCAGGGGAAGATCCTCAGTTTCCTGAGGCAGTTTCCTATGCATCCAAGCAAAGAGAAGGCTCAGGGGCATGGATAACCTGTAGGGACTTGCTGGATATCCATCTGTTTGGTGTGGGTATCTTTCTGCTGCGTTGGATCTCCTTGCAAGATCTGGGTTCAGTTTTGGGCCCCTTGTGACAGCATGGAGGGGCTGGACTGTACCCAGATAAGGGAATGGAGCTGGGGAAGAGCCTGGAGCACCAGGAGGGAGCTGGAAAGGGGCTCAGCCTGGAGCAAAGGAGGCTCAGGGGGCCCTTGTGGCTCTGCACAGCTCCTGCCAGGAGGGGACAGCCAGGGGGGTCGGGCTCTGCTCCCAGGGAACAGGGACAGGACAAGGAGAAATGGCCTCAGGCTGGGCTAGGGGAAGTTCAGATTGGATATTGGGGAAAATTTCTTCATGAGTGGCTGTCCAGCCTTGGCACAGCTGCCCAGGAGTCCCCTTCCCTGGAGGGACTTTAAGCCACGTGCATGTGGCCCTTGGGGACACGGCTGTGCAGAGGCTTTGGCAGTGCTGGGGGAATGGTTGGACTTGATCTCAGGGGTCTTTTCCAGCCTGAATGATTCTGAGTTCTCCCCAGAGGACTGAGCTGTGCCCAAGCTCTGAGCACCCTGAAGGTGTCACCTCCCATCCCACGGCTCAGTTCCCCCCTCCTGCCCTTTGTTTTCCTGCCCTTTTCCAGAGCCGGCTGCAGGTGGTGCTTTCCCTGCTCAGTTTTTATCTGTGCTGGTAGCAGCCATCCCCACCACGCAGGATTTATTTACATTGAAGGGTAAGTGGGAGGCTGTAATTGGGATGGGATTTGAAGAGGTCAGGAGGAGTCTGTGCGGGAAAAGTGCAAATGAGGGAGGGCTGGGAGTTTGCTCAGTCGTTACGCACAGATCATTCCAGCTTCCACTCAGTGCCATTAGCTGGGGGTAAACGTGCTGTCCAGGGACATGTGTATATACATTAATGGGGTTTTTTAAACAGACCATCAGTAATGAGCTGTTAATGTTTTCCAAGTGCTCTTTCAATCCCGTGCTCTGATTTGCTTCGGCCGCACGGCGCGCTCGGGAATTCCGCATCCCTTGATCCCTGTGCAGGAGTGCAGATCCCTTGGTCCCTGTGCAGGAGTGCGGATCCCTTTCCATGCTCCAGGTCCCTGCTCAGCCTTGGCCTCCCCAGGCTCTGTCCCTGCCTGCCCCAGGTCCCTCCAGCACTGCCACAAGCTCCAGCTCAGTCCCACACAGCCAGGCTGGCCACGCAGTGGGTTGGTGGGACCGGTGTGAGCTCAGCCAGGAGGAAGGTGTAGGATGAAAATCCAAGGAATCGCCTTTCCAGGAAACCTGGTTAAATCACAAGCTGAAGGCTCGTGGCTCGTGGCCTCAGGCGCACTCAGGAAAACAAGAGCTAAGTTTCTACACCCCCTTTCCTCCCACCCCCAGCTCATCTCTGGGGCACCCTTGGGAGGCCATTTGAAGAATCAGTAATTGAGGAAACTGATGCAAACGTGATGTCCCAAAAGGTTGTGTGGGAAGCAGATTTGGGAGGGATGCTCAGATAAGTGGAATTTTTGCTTTTGTGCCTTTCTTGAGCAACATCATCAGACCTAAGGGTTTCCTGTTTATTTATTCAGCGCTCACTGCTGTATTACACACTTAGGAAATCACAAATCCCATTGTTCTGAGGACAGGTGAGGTGGAAATAAAGGCTGCTATTTAGGCTGGGGCATTTTGGCTGGTGCTGAGCATCTTGTCTTGTGACTGTTCTCATGCATCAGCGAAGGGAGCACAAACACACCCTGCAAACATCTGGAAGGAAGATGCCTCAGCTGTGCTGAGCAGGACCAACAACAAAAACAACGCAGAGCGGCCCCAAAGCCGCTCTGCTCCGGGCCAGGCAGCAGAGAGGCCCCTACAGTGGGCTCTGTGGCAGAAGGCAGATGCAGAAATGGCTTTGTACCACCCTTGGTGAGTGTTTGGCCAGCGTGGAGTGGCTGTAGTAAAGCTGGGGAGCTGGAGTGGCCGGCGCCGCAGGAAAACCAGCTGGATTCCAGCGTGTCATCCATATCTGTTCCCTCCAGGGACGTTTGCATCCAACTGCTCTCCCAAACCAGCCCACCACACAGCCTCCTCTCGCTGCAAAAATGTGCTCAGATGACTTAACTTGATGACTTTGCTGAGCTGAGCCGTGTCCAGCAGCGCAGTCATGTGTTTGGAGAGGGAAGAGCTTTCCAGGGGAAGCTGTTTGCCCATCGAACCCAAACAACTTTCCATGGCTGGTGGGGGTACAGGAAAGTCTGAGTGCCCTGGGCAGGGTACCATCCATGGCTCCATCCCTATGGAGCTTGGTAAGGGAAGCAAAACCCAGTAATTCAGCTCTTTCCCACATTTTCCAGCTACTGGACAACCAGCAGTGGGAAGCTGTGGCAAGTCAGGAAGGACTTGCAGGAAGTCTTTGCAGAGCCTGCACTTGGCTGTCACCCAGTGATGCCAACAGGGCTGGGCTCAGAATGTCTGGGAATTCTTCCCTTCCTCAGCAGTGACGGGGTTCCTCTGTCTCTCCCCGGTGGATCACAACTGGGGATGCTTGGCAGGACAAGGGGTAATGAAACTGAAAATTTTAAACTGAAAATAGACAGATTCAGACGAGATACAAGAAAGAAATTATTTAGGATGAGGGCAGTGATGTCCTGGCACAGGGTGCCCAGAGCAGCTGTGGCTGCCCCTGGATCCCTGGCAGTGCCTAAGGCCAGGTTGGACAGGGCTTGGAGCAACCTGGGATGATGGAAGATGTCCCTGCCATGGCAGGGGTGGAACAAGGTGGCCTTTAAAGGTCCCTTCCAACCCAAACCATCTGAGTCAGTTGTTTGTCAGAGGAAATAGGGGGTAGGTGGGCTGGTTCAGTGTCCTGGGGCTGGGAAGGATGAAATCCTTTAGGATCTGAAAATATGTAACTACAAATGCTACATATTACTGTTCCAGCCTCACCTAATTGCTGTGAGCTCCATGGGATTGTGGACAGGGATATTGTTTCACCTGTGCTCATGTGGGGCCCAAAAAATCACAGTTTAACAGATTCACTTACAGTTTTGGTGACTGTGTTTTTTTCCATTACAGATGGTATTTGGTCAAAGGAAAAGGGTAAAATCCTCATTTCTTTGTCTTCTGAAATTCTAGGAAGCCTGATTTGTTTCAATGCAAAATTGAAAAATTGCATTTTCTGAAATAAACCGTCTGAAATTCATTTTAACTTGACTTTATTATTTTTTAATTTAATTATTAATTTAGTTTCATTTCAGTTTCATTTAAGTGTTGATTCTGATACAGAAATTACCCCAAACTTTTCATATTTTCATTTTACATTCTTTGTGATAATTTAATTTTTTTTAATTTTTAAAATTTTTTTTAATTTTTTTTTTTTTTAGTTATAACAAAATATCTAAACAGGTGGCATGATATTAGAGATGACCAATGGACTGAAGTTCTGAATTTTATATTCAACCCCACCTGATTGTTTGAGCCTTTTTTAAATACTCAGCAAGTGCAAAACTGCTGTGACAAGACTCCAGGTAAGAACAGACAGATCAGTTTCTCTTTTTGGCATTTTCTTTTGATCAAAGCTATAAGACTGCTTAACAGAAAAGCAAATTTAAACATGGGGGTTTTTTAAATTTTCTTTCTTTATTTTTCTGTGTCTTGCCATAGGTTCTACTATTTAAGAACTGAAGCAATTACATACAGAAAAAATAATAATAACAACAACAACAATGACAAGAAGTTAATACTAATAATACTAATAATATCCCCCACTACTGCAGCACTGAAGAACCCATTATTTTTACTTCTGGCATAGTCTTGTCTAAATTATTTTATTATGGGAACATATTTGTATGTTTATATTTATTATCTTTATTTATATTACTATTAATTTATAATTATTTCTATTAATACATTATAGAGATGTGTTTATTTGCATTATATATTTATTTTTATATTGTGGCATTTTTTTAACCTGATTTTTTACCTAATACCCAACCATGGGTCCCAGCAGTGGTGCAGATTTCCCAGCCACTGCAGTGAAGGATCATCCTGGACAATCCCACCTCTTCCCATCTTGTCATTTCACCAGCTCCATGTGCTGGAAAGAGAGGGAAAAAAAGGGAAAAAATAAATCCCATCCCATGATGCAAAGGTTGTTTTATCTCACGGGGAGGTTGGATGAGGCCTCGTAATTGCTGGGAGATTTATGAGTCTGGAATTCTGCTCAGCTCTGGCTGGCTGATGTCTCCGTGGTGTGGAGGTTGTGAAAGCACCCTGGGAGACCACACGTGAGGAAATTCAGAAGGTGTGTGTGATCTCAGGGGGCAAAATGGAAACCCCACATCCCACAGGAGGTGGTTTTGTCTGTGGTGTTGGCAGGGAGCCAATTGTCCCCCCGGCCAAAATAAAACCTGTGCAGTGACACTCTGGTGCTGCATCAGATAAGCAGTGGTGGGGACAGACTTTGTGGTTCAGGCTGCCTCTGATTCTCAGGGGTCTTCACGTGTCAGAGGATTGGGAGTGGGTCATCCACAAACCTCTTTCAGAGCAGGAAATATTGGAACAGCCAATATTCCCTCCATTCCACAGGTTCTCCCCACAAGAACAACCTTGTTGTGCTTGTGCTGGTGCCTGGGGTCCAGATTCCTTCAGGGTGGAAAGGCAGTGGGACAATCCAGAGCCACACTGGTGCCTGGGAAAGCACCATGGGAGGCAGCTGGGTCAGGAAATGCCTCTTTGTCCTGGTGCCATCAGGGTGACCTCGCTGCCAGGCTGAGCATGGGTCCCATGGCTCAGGTGCAATCCCATTGTCACTGGGGGCACTGGCACTGCCACTCACCCAGCCAAGGCCTGGTGATGTCCTTCAATACTCTACTGCCAAAAGCATCCCTGTGAGAGAATGGATGCTGTGCTGAACCCTGACCCATTTTCAGCACTTAACCTGCCTAACCTGACCACAAGCCTGCAGCAGTCACCAGATTTAAGAATTAAGTCTTCTAGCTACTTTTTTTTCTTTTTCACTTACCTAAATCCCTTTTTCTTTTCTCATTTCCACATAGTTTTGTGCAGCTCTGCCTAAGAGGGAAGCAATGACAGCTGCCTCACACTGTGCACAGGGAGGTGCTCATCATTCCTGCCAGACTTTTCCTTGCTGCTCCTGTGTCTTCTTCTGCATCCAACTTCTATGTGGTGCTTGACAAGGGCACAGAGTTCTCTTTTGCAACACAGTGAAAGAGGCATTCCAGTAAATATTTGTGGAACAGGGTGACTCTGTTTGAGCAGTGGGGTGAGCGAAGCCAGCAGAAGGGTGTGAGGATGCCAGAGCAGGCTCTGCTAGATGTGGGCTCAGGCAGGAAGCTCACCTGCTGTGAGGGAACTCAGTGCTCTGCTCAGCCCTGCCTGAAATAACCTGTGTGTCTGCAGGCCACAGAGACTGACAAGTGACAGAACCACATTTGTTTTTAGGCAACAGCTGTTCCAGAACCCCAGGGTAAATAGTCCTGCTGAGCCCTTTCCCAAGGCTCTGCATCCCCGGGATGTGCTGCTGCAAAGCTTCCCTGCAATGCTCGTGGCTCCTCTCCTGCGTGGAGGTGGTGGATGGGCAGTGCCCAGCCCGGGTCAGGTGTGCTGTGACCTGCCCACCCTAAAGAGCTGCAGGATTTGTGTTGGTCTGGAGCAGCTGGGGATGCCCTGGGGACTGGACTGTAGGAGCTGCATCCATGAATCCACTGTGACAGTGACAGGACCCAAGGGAATGGCTGGAGCTGTGCCAGGGTGGGTTTAGGCTGGAGATCAGGAATTTTTTTTCCCCCAGGCGGTGCTGGGCACTGCCCAGGCTCCCCAGGGAACATTCCCAAGGCTGTCAGAGCTCCAGGAGCATTGGGACACCATTCCCAGGGATGCCCAGGGTGAGATTGTTGGAGTGCCTGTGCAGGGCAGGATTTGCACTGGATGATCCCTCTGGGTGCCTTCCAGCTCTATAACAAAAAGCTGAGGGTCTGTAACACTGAGAGGAAGATGTTGGTTGTGTTTTTATAAAAGCTTTAAAGAGCTGTAGGATTTTGTGGAGCACAGCCCTCTGCAGTCCCTGATCCTGTTCCCAGTACCTGACAGTCAGTGTTGGTATTTTCACCCCGTTCACAGGGGCTGTTCCCAGGGGAGGCACTGCCAAGCCTTGCCCGAGGGCAATGACATCTCAGTCCCCAGTTGCCTCCTCTACCTTCAAACACCTACAGACCTCCCCAGCCATCATCCTCTCATTCCTAAATTCTTGATAAATGGACTCTTTCAACCAAGTAATTCCTCTGCAAGCCAAGACAATTATAGATGTAAATATAACATGCACCAGCTTTGGCACCTCTGAGAAATCCATAGGTGCAGAGGTTTGGGGTTTTTTTCTTTTTTCCCCCTGGTCTTAAAAACGAAAAAACTTCAGATATTTCACCATGATGTCTTGGTGGAGCTTCACAGAGAGGAGAGGTGCCTTTCTCTGAGGAAAGGAGTGAGTTTCTGGTTTGGCTGGTTACCCCAGGACTTCACACCTTGTTTGTGAGATGCAGCTGGAGGCATTTGGTTTGGGGCTGGGTGAGGATATTAGAAATGCCTGAAATACATATTTGAGTAGATGCATAGCCAGGAGCAGGAGATGAGATAAGCTCTATGGTTTTGCATAATACAGGTGAAACCTTTGTTGCCTGGAAGATGGGAATGTCACTGCAAACCTGGAGAGATAGAGAACAACAAAACCTCGGAGCTGATCTCTTTTGTATTTTTGTCTTATGAACTTTGAATTGAACTTCTGCACCGGATCCAATCTGGATGAAATATCATATCTGGGGCTGATCCTTATCTCTTAAACCTTCCCTTTGTCTCTTTGATTCTTTGGGCTTTACCCTCTTGTTTTGTTGTGAGTGGCCCAGGGCTTTGATCTCGGCTGAGCCCCGGCGGGCAGCACAAACCTTTGCTTTGCTGTGACACACACAGGGGGACATTGGGGTCTGAGGAGACAAGAGGTTTCTTCTTCTGTGGCAAAGTCCGAAGGCAAACGGGGTAACTTCAGAATTCATTGTCTCCCCTTACGTGATGGGAAACTGGAAATTCACACGGGTATTTCCCCAGTAAAGAAAATGCACCTGTGGGAACTTGGTTGTTGTATATCTGTTTCCAATTTTTATTTACAATCCCTTTTATTTTTATAAAGAGTTTGAGCAATTTAAGCTTACCTATCCTTTAATATAAAATAATTGAAACCAAAGCTCTTAAATGCTTTATAATGTCTTTTTCTCTGCTTTTTACAGTCACGAGCGGAGGTTTCTATTCTTCCAAAATATCTAGGCTGCTAAGCTTGAATTATATTTTACCTTTTTGGGAAATTCCTTTACTAGAAACCAACAGCTGGTCTTAATCTAATCTGATGATACCTGCTGGTCTATACAGTAAGAGCAAAGTGAGGCCAACTGTGTTGGAAAGCATCAGGGGCTAAGCTGAAAATATTCATTCATTGTTTTGGACTTCTTTTTTTTTGTTTTTTTTTTTTGAAGGAATGATGTAGAGAGACACTTCAGCCTTACTCCCCACGTTTTCCATTAGTGGTAATTTAAAACTTTGAAAAATGTACAGTAACTTGCCTAGGTCAGCTGAGTATCAGCATGTAGCTTTTCATTCACATTTTTCATTTAATCCGGTGGCTTTGAATTCCTTGCCTTGTAAGTTTCTATATATGAAGATTAGAAACTGCTCCTGGCTATGGAGAATTACATGCTTTTAGATGAAATTTAATCCCTTGTAAAAGGTTTTGTTCCTGGTGATCTTTCCTGTTCACAGCACTGGGCTGCCTGGCTGAGAGCAGATGACACAGGTGAAGCTATCAGCAGACAATAGACAAAAAAGAAAAAAAGAGAATAAAAATCAAATCATCACAGCCTGTGTTTAGGATTAAATCTTTATCAGAGGTTTTGGCGATCTGGCAGCTTAGAGATTTCTGCCTTTGATTCCAGGAAAGCAGCCCAGCAAAGCGAAAGTCTGCAAAACCTATTGAGAATAAATTGGATGCGTCCGCATCGTCTGTGTTTTGACAGAGCTTGAAGTGGGAAGTCTTGGCTTTGGAAGGGTTTGGTGTGTGATCCAAGCACACCCCATCCCACGGTCTGGCTGGGACTCCTGTCTTCCTAGCAGGATCAAGACCTTTCCCCAGACTTCACCCCCTGAGAACTTTCCTTGGAGGGAAGAGCCAGCGCTCATCTCCTGCTCAGAGGCCACTGGAGTTTCGTCTCCAAGCAATTGGTCCTTTACACACCCCGGGATGCAGAACTGCCTAGCAGGGTCTGGGGCTGAAGTGAGTCCTCAGACTACCCAGAAAAACAAAGGAGAAACATAGATGGAAGTTTCTGGGGTTCTGTGTCCAGCTCTGGGGTCTTCCAAATCAGAAGGACATGGAGCTGCTGGAGCAGGTCCTGAGGGGAGCCCATGGAGATGCTCCAAGGGCTGGAGCCAGGCTGGGAGAGTTTGGGGTGTTCACCTGGAGAAGAGAACGCTCCAGGGAGAGCTCAGAGCCTAAAGGGGCTCCAGGAGAGGTGGAGAGGGACTGGGGACAAGGGCTGGAGGGACAGGGCACAGGGAATGGCTCCCACTGCCAGAGGGCAGGGATGGATAGGAGATTGGGGAGGAATTCCTGGCTGGGAGAGTGGGGAAGCCCTGGCACATCTGTGGCTGCCCCTGGATCCCTGGAAGTGTCCAAGGCCAGGCTTGGAGCACCCTGGGATGGTGGAAGGTGTCCCTGCCCATGGCAGAGGAACTGGATGCTCTCTGAGATTCCTTCCAACCTAAACCATTCTCTGATTGAAAAGCTCTGCTTGGGTGAGTTCTTTCAGCCTGGGAATTTATTGCAGTCAAAAAAGAAACAAATTTTCCCCTTCTAAACTCTCTATCCAACCATGCCATTTCAGCCTGACATGAAAATGAGCCCTGCAAAATCCTGCTGCTTCCCTTGCCCCATGGCTCTGCCTCTGCCACCTGTGGATCAGATGACAAGATCCCATGTGGGAATCAGGAGCATCTCTGGCACATGCCAGGAGAGCAGGTGTGGAGAAAATACCTTTGAAATCTTACTGATCTTTTTTTTTTTTTTTTGTCTTATGATATATGGATTTAGAGGGGGGCTGTGTGCTCATGGAGGTATCACTGTGGCCTGTTGAATCCTCCAGTGAAGGACAAGGAGAAAAAGCCAGATGACTTAGGTGACAGATTATATAGGTTAAATCACAAATATTTCAATCAATTCTGGCTGCTGGTGAATGGCAGTCCCTGGCTGGGACCTGCATACAACCTTGATGGAGAAAAATTGGTGAACCCTGCTATTTTCTGGCACTTTTTTAGAAAAATGAGGACAGAACTGCTCATTTCAAGTTGCTCTCCTGGCTCCAGCAGAGTTAAGAGTTGCTGGAGCCAAACAAAATTCAGAAAATTTCACTTCTGAATAAAGCATGTGAGCCTGGCCCAGAAGTGGGCTGCTCTCTTCCTTTTATGAATCAGTCTCCAAGATATGCTCACATTCCTGAGGAACAAGCCTGGAATAACACGGCTGGCTTTGGGTGCAATACACTGATTGTGAGGAAGCAACAGTCTCCCGTGTATGAATAGCTTTTATGTTGCAATAGGTCAGAGCTATAGCATCCAGTGAAAAATGGCTTTTTAATGTGCTTTACAGGCTGTCAGGGCAGGATGAATGTAAACCACGGACCTGGCTGCGTCAGAATGATATTTTATTTTTTTGCTTTATCGCCCAGACACAATGAATCTCAGATCAATTAGTTTTGCTTTGAAGTTTGCTCTTGATCCAGATCTTCAATAAAAAGGAAGTTTCCAAATCACTGGTCTGTGAACAGTGTTTGTGATTAATTACCCTCTTATAATCTGAGGAATTCTGGTCGTCGCTGTATTTTGAATACCTCAGACTGCATGGGGAGTTTTATTTTGGCTGGTATATTTGGAAACTGCTAATAAACACCTACTTCCTGTTTTTCTTGCTACTGTGTATAACAAATTGTTAAAAAACTTGCTTTCCCATTTCAGCCTCCTGCCTGTTAGACCAGACCTGAACCATATATTGGTTAATCAACACCCTACATCATTTGCCAGAGAATTTTCTCAGCTCTTACAAGCAGGACGTTGTCTCTGGCTGTAACAAAAAGTGAGTAACTTGAAGAAAAGCCTCTGCTAGAGACAAATACTGACTGATCCGGTTTTAAATTCGAAAGGAAGCTTTCTGCAAAGCTTCCTAAAATAACAGAGTGTTTTCCTGTCGATGCCTGGGTTAATTGGGGATGGTCATGGATGCGGAGGCTTCGCTCCGTCCCGGGAAATGCTGCTGAGCCGTGCCCGCGGTGGGAACATCTGTTTGGGCAAAGATTTTGAGGTTAACACTCTATGGAGGATGTTTGTTTAGACAGGATGAATGCTTTTGTGAAATCTAATATTAGGCTCTATCTAGGTATGTCCGCTTGGCACCGGCCTCCGCATTTTGTGCGCGAACAAATGTTAATTAGCAGGGAAAGGGAAAAAAAATAAAAATAATTCCTCACTTTGTGCCTGAAGTAACGCGGCGTAACAGTGGGAATAGATTAGTTCAGCTGCTGAAAGGTCCTGTGGCTGTTGCCTGGTGCAAGTGTTATCAGTGTTTGCGTGGTGCTCCGGGGGTTTGTTTGCTGGCCGTGCCCGCTCGGAGCGGGTGACTCACGGCAGAGCCTGTTTCCAGCACGTCCAAGCTCCTTAAATCCATTGCTCTCGTGGCACTAGCGGTAACAAACACTTTCAGAAATTTCCCTGAAATGGTGCGTTGAGGTTGTTTTGAAGCCCAAGGCTTTGTTTTCACAGTCTGTGCTGCTTTTAACCTTTTATATTTCAAATATACTTCAGTCCCAACTTTCTCGGTGGTAGTTGGCTCTGGGGGATCAGCTCAGAGTTTGGGTTGGGCAGGGTGGAGGGAAGGATGGATTTGCAAAGTGATGGTGGTTTCAGTGTGTGTCATGTCCTGCATTCTCACCAGCACTCTCACCATGGCCACCACTCTCATGGATTTGGGGCAGGAGGGTGTGAATCACCTGGAGAGGACACTCTCCAGATTTTGGTCCTGGTTCCTGCTGATGGGGTCTGGCAGCATCCAACTGGCTGCTGGTGTGCAGAGACCTGTGGGGCTCACCTTGGCTGGGGGCATTTGGTCTGTCCAGCCTTGAGAAGAGAAAAGAAAGAGGAAATTGAGGGGACACCTCATTGCAGTCTATAGCTTCTTCATGGGGGGAAGAGGAGGAGCAGGCATTGATCTCTTCTCTCTGGTGACCTGCTAGAGGACATGGGGAATGGCCTGGAATGCCAGGGGAGGTCTAGGCTGGGTATTAGGGGTGGCTTCTTCCCCAGAGAGTGATCGGGCACTGAACAGGCTCCCCAGAGAAGTGGCCATAGCCCCAGTCTGACAGAGCTCCAGGAGTGCTTGAACAATGCTCTCAGGCACAGGGTGTGACTCTTGGGGATGGTCCTGTGCAGGGCCAGGAGTTGGATTTGATGACCCTTGTGGGTCCCTTCCAGCTCAGCTCATCCTGAGATTCTGTGATTCCTCTGAGTTCCCATTGCTGCAGGAGGAGGAGCCCTCTCCCCAAGCCCAGTGAGGTTTGGTCATCTCTGACCCTCAGGTGTCCCTGTGGTGGTACCACACCTTCAAGCTCACCAAACTATCAAAGCAAAGCACAGCCCTGAGGATGCAGGTCAATGCCGGGTTCAAACCACCTGCAAATCTTGGTTTCTGCTGGATTTGGGTCCACAGTTCTCAAGATCTCCACAGCCCCAGGCTGCTTCTGCTTTGGTGACACTGGGGTGTGGTGACAGCACAGACTTTAGTGGTCCCAGCTGCCTGGCCATTCTGGTGGTGGCTGGTCACGTGTGCCAGGTGCCACTGGTCAGGACAAAATCTGGTTTTGTTCCTCTGGTTCCTCATTTTCAAAAATCCAGTACCTCTTTCACATCCAAGTTTTTGTCAGTCCTCCTGCTTGTTCCTTTATTAGTTGCTTATTTGGAAGCCTCCCTAAAGATACCATTTGTAAATGGTGGAGGCTGAAGGGTCACTGTGGAGTAGAAAAGCTCCAGGTGTGTGGGAGTGGAAGGTTCTTCCTTGCCTCCTCACAGGCTGGAACACCTCATGGCAGCTTCACCCAGCCAAATATCAATGACCTGCATCTGCTCAGGGAGGAGCTCCAGCCTGGTGGCACTGCCACTTCCCCCAGGAATACCCACTGTCCTGTCCCTGCACAACATCCTCTTCTCAGCTGTCTGCAGCCACAAGCCTTTCAAAGCAACAAAAAGGAGAGAGAACTGGGAGGAGGTGGAAATACTCATGACTGAGGGCTGGAAAACCCACCTGTAATTTTGGGCCATCTCAGTGTGATCCCTTGGGTTCAGCACCTTCAAACATGACTCAAACATCACTGTCTGAGTCACCTTGAAATGGGGCAGGATGTGGGAATAAAACCAGCAGGCAACATGGGAACCTCTGAGTCAAACAGGTCTCCAGCAGCACTGGGAGGGAGTTTGGGATAGAGGAGGGCTCTGGGGTGCATAACCTCTCCAATGGAAATGTCCTGGAGGGGCTCTGGATGCTCCAGGAAAATGGGGCACCCCTCCCTTTGCTCAGGTGGCCAGCAGGTACCTCCAGCAGCATCAGAAGTGCTGAGCTTTGCCAAAACATCCTTTTTTTTATTTTTTAATTTTTTTTTTTTTTTTTTGGTGCCAAAAATATCCTTTTGGCTGTGCTGGCGGAGTTTTCTTCTTGACTAGCAGCACATTCAGTGGGTCAGGGCAGTCTCCAGCTGTGCCACCACCTCTCCCACGTGCCCTTCTGAGGCACAGCACATCTCAGCAGGCGCTGTTTGCTTTCCACCTCCCGTCTTCTTGTTCTATTTACAGCCTGTTTTTTGGCTGAGCTGTCCCCGTGCTGGGGCTCTCTCCTTGGAGCTGCCTCAGGGTTTTAAGCCCTGCCCTCAAACTCTGGGACCTGCCCAGGTGGGTGGCAGCTGGCCAGATGTGCCAGCCTGGGTTTTGGCAGTGCGCAGGGAGAAGGCAGTGGGTGGAAGTGCCTGTCCTTCCTGCCAGCTCCCCTGTGGCAGCCTGGTGAGCTCAGATCGTCCTGGGACCATCAAAAAAGCAGTTTTGTCCTCAGGTTCCAGGTTTGAAGTGTTTGAGATTTCATTTCCATCCACTGGATGGAAATTAAATCCCCCATAGAAAGAGACTTTTTAACTTATTCTGTTGGGCACAGGGAGGTTAAATGAGCTGCCTGCAGTCAAAGAGAGCTCTGGACCAGGAATCTTGCTGCTGACCCCAGATTCCTGTATCACAGCCCCATTCCCATCACTTTTTGTCACTATAAAAGGATCAGGGACAGGTTGGTGCCACAGCACTGGGCATCATGGAGGGCTTTGCAGCAATTGCAGCTCAGTCCTGACCCTGTGGTTTCTTTGTGCTTCTCCAGAAGGATGTGATTAATTCCTCACTGGAGGAACAAAGCACCCCTCTCGAATATGCTGAACTTTATTAATGCCCACAAAATTATAAAGGAAAAAGAAAAGAGGAGGTAATCTGAAGAATGTTTGACCGTGGGCCCATTTGTGTTTTGAAATGACACAATGTGTGTGTTTTATGATAGCTGCAACCACTTTGTGTGGAGATAAGAGATTTAACATAATGTTTTTTTTCTTCGCCGTCATTTAGGAAAAAAAGAAGCCAACATACCATTGCTGAAAAACATAAACAAAGTGGCCTTTTATATCTCTTACTTAAAACTCAGGCTGTTCCAAATGTGTTTTTACTGAATGGCTGGTGGGTTTGGGGTTTTTTTTTAAGTAGCAGAAACGTTGGTCAATTTTAAAACAGTTCCCTACGGCTTCCCAGGTAAATAAATTAGAAGTTAGAGCTGGTTTAGTAGCCACTTCCTGCCATGAAGGCCAAACAGGATCCATTCCCTGTTTTCTCTGTCACGCAAGGAGTGGGCAAGGAGCACACAGGTTATGACTAGGAGAGTGTTTCAACCTCCTCTCTATTTAATTAGTCATATAATTAACACTTTCTAAAAGGAGGTAATTTTTTCCAAGCCCTTGTAAACTCCTGACCACTCATTGAGCTGTTACTACTTTCAAAAAGGCTGCTGCAGAAAATGCTGGTGTTTCCCAGCCTTGGACACTTTTGTCCCAACCATAACACAGGGATTGTCCAGTTGTGGACAAAATCTGTACCAAAAAAAAGCCAGTTTATTCACTCTGTCACTCCTAAGGCTGTGGTTGCCTTATAACAGGTGAAAGACATAAACTTTGAGTAATAAATAGAAAAAACAGTGAGGTAAAACTGATCTTAAGGTAGCAGGGAGGAAAATATGAGAATTCTGGAAAACTTGATGTGAAAAATGACTACTTGTAAGACTTCTTGTTGGCACATGGGCAGGGGATGTCCCTGCAGCTGCAGTACATCCCCTTCCCTCCCCCAGGGCTCAAATCCCAGGAGCTGGGTGTTGGCCAGGCTCCTGCAGATCCCGAGGGACAGTGGAGCAACATCATTCCTCACAGGGTGAGCAGCAGCCGGGTGGGATGTGAGGTGAGATGTGATGTCCCCACTGCCCCTTGCTGGGTGAGAAACCATCTGCAGGTGGGCCATGAAACACATCCCTGGGGTGATCCAGACCTGTAGAAAGTGCTACACTCCCCAGATTCCTATTTTTTTTTTTTTAACCTGGATCATTTCACTGGGTGGGGTGAAGTGATCTAGGGGGGAAAGGCTCAGCCACGAGCAGCTCAGACGATGGGGAGATCTTACTCCAGCTCCCTGGCTCTGATGGTGGACAAAAGCCATAAGTGAGCTACACTTCAGCTCAAATGCCCACAGAATTCCCCAAACCCAAGGCACCATTTTCCCCTTGGGAAACTCTCTCAGGTCCAAAAGCAGGGAGTAATTTTCCCCTAGCTGCTGCTGGGGAATAACCCAAATGATTTCTCCCGCATCCCAAAATTGCCGGTGTGAGATGCAAAGCCACGAGAGCTTCTTTTCTCTGCCAGCAGAAGGACGAGGCCCCCGCAGGGACGGGGCAGGGGAGCAGGACCATGGCCCTGGGGAGAGCCTGGCCAGGCAGCTGGCTCTGATCAAAGCCTGGCAGCACTCGCCGTGTCCGACAGCCCTGTTTACATTATCCGGCAGCCAACGCGCTTGTGCGGCGTTTCCCAACCTGGTCCTTGCTTCCATCTGCCCGGGAAGTATTGCTGGATAGGGGGGTGGGGATATTGAGGATGGGGAAGGGCAGCCAGCCCCTTCCTTGTGTTGCTGGGCACAGGAGGGATGGGCTCCCCTCGTGGTCCAGCCTCTGTGGAGGGTGGCCACTCGGCAGAGCAGATGTGATGTCCTGGAAAAGGGAAACGCTCCCATCGGAGTGAGGGGAAACTCCCTCCCCGTGGAGTTCTTGGCTGTTCTGCTGTCCCTGATTCCAAACTGGTGGAGTCACAATATGAGTGCTTCTGTTCACAGGGTTTTCTCTGTGAGTTCTCAGAGTTTTCCCTTTTTCTTCCTCACAGAATCCTAAAATCCCAGGATGGTTAAGGTAACGGACCTTAAATGTCATCTTGTTCCACTCACCTGTCATGGGCAGAGACACCGTCTATAGACAAGATTGTTCCAAGCTCCATCCAAGCCCCATCTCCTTGAACACTTCCAGGGATGGGGCAGCCACAGCTTCTCTGGGCACCCTGTACCAGGTCCTTACCATCTCAGAGGGAAGAATTTCTCCCCAATATCCCACATAACCCTGCCTTCTCTCAGTGGGAAGCCATTCCTCCTGGTCTTGTCACTACAAGCCTTGTCCAAAGTCCCTCTCAATGTCTCTTGTAGCCCCTTCAGGTACTGAAGGGCCACAAAAAGTTCACCCTGGAACCTCCTTCTGTCCAGGCTGAAGGATCTCAATTCCCTCAGCTTTTCCACATTGCAGAGGTGTTCCATCCCTCTGATCACCTTTGGGATTTGAGTCCTCTGGACTCACTTCTTCACAGTGTGCAGGAGAGCTGGGTGATTGTGGCTGCTGAGTCTTGGTCCATGGACATCTGCTGAGCTTTTGGCCACCTGTCTTGGTGTCCTCATCACCCCAGGACACCACCACCCCTGCCTAAGAGCAGCCCCTGGGATATCAATTCCAGCAGCACTACCCCAAAGCACCTGTAGGCCCTTAGGATGAGAAATAAGGTGCAGTGTTTTCTTCTCTGGGCAGGAGTTTTAGGGAGTTACAACAAAGCACAAAGCACAGGCTGGATCTGCTGATGGAGGGACAGTCTGGTCTCCTGGAGATGAAAGAAAATTGTGCATCATGTGGGGATCCAGGGAATGGTGTGGGGTGGTGAGGAAAGGGGTGCAAGAGGGGTCTTGGGGCAGCTCTGGTGTAGCTTGAGGGTGTTTTGCAGGTGCACATCTCTGCACCATGTTTGGTGCTTTTTGACACTTGTTTTACTTTCTTTTGCTGGAAGTTATTAATGTTGTTAGTTATTAAAGTTATTAACGTTATTCTGGTTCTAGAAGGACTCCAAGGCCCTGTCGAAAACCAGGGGCAGTTTGGAATACTACGATGGGAAATGGTCCCTTGGTCACTCATCTCAGGGTGAAAATTGAGTAATATTATGTGGTTAAATTCTCTCCTCTTCAATTTTAGAGAGGAAAAACTATTGTCTGCCATGGTGGCTGGTTGGTCCTGTGCCCTGAATTTGCTGTGTGTGGTAGACCCACTCATTAGTGGGTGACAAACTGCCTCAGGGCAGGGCTGAATGTCTTGCACATCCCTAGGAGGGGTATCTGCCATTACTTCTCACTCCTGAAAACTGTCACCTTTACTTCACAGGACGTCATCCATCGAATTTCCTCACACTCCTTGGAATGTGCTAAGTAATCAAAAGGAGCAGCTGACAAAATAAATGAGGAAAGTGTGTTTTTTATGGGGACATAGCCCAAAGGGCCGGACAGGCCGTTTGGGATGTGCAGCTTCTGCCCTTCAGGAGTGTTGATGTTCAGGTCCATGGGGCAGCTGGCAGAAAGGGTCACTCCCAGCCCTCGTGCACCCAGACACGATCCCTCTGTCCCTGCCTTTGTTTGGTGCTATCTGTCTGCTTTCCTAATTAGCCATAGTCCTGCTACCTCTCCTCTCACAGACATGATGCAAAATAAATGACCTAAGAATTCCCCCCAGAGCATGGCTCATTAGAGATGGACCAAACACCAGGAAACACACGAGAAGGGCCAGTCAGAGCCCGTCATGAGGTGAGCTAAATGATCTAGCAGCCCCTCTCCCTTCCCAGGGATCTGGGTCACACACCAAAGGCTCCCTGGCTCACACCCTACAGCCACGCAGCTCCGAGTGCGGTCGGGCTCGCTCCGACTCCACACACCCTTCCCAGTTATTCCACAATCCTCATGAACATATGGCTCTAGCAGTTGTCAAAAAATGTTGGACAGAGGCTTTGTGGTCAGCTTGATCTGTCCCATCTGGTCATCTGATCTCTTTGTTCTCTGGACTCCCATCCCTCCACTCGCTGTGGAGATAATTTGAGTAATGCTTCCCTTGTTTTTTTCGTTTTGCTGTGTCGTTATTTTCCCTGCTAGGAAGTGCAATCTTCTCCTCCTTGGCTTCGGGGATAAAAATGGTATGGCTTGACCCTGGCTGCCTGGAGAGATTTGTTTAGTCTTTCCTGTGTTGTGGAGCACACAGTGTGTGCAGCACAGCAAACCTGTCCAAGTTCAGCAGGACAGTTTGTGTTGGGGATGCCAGAAGAGGTGAGAAATATCATCCTCTGACCTGGAGATCTCGATTTTCACCCAGGTGAGGTGTGGTGGTAGGTCTGTACCTGCTTTCTTCAAACCACTCTAAGCTGTGGCTTTCTTGGAGCTGCACTCTTCATTCTCGATGTGTCCAGCACCTTGCACTGACTGGAGAAGGGATGAGGAGTCCCTGGGGGTCATGTCCATTGCAATTCCTCTCTCCTTTTTATCAGACATCTATTCTTCCAGACCCAGCTTTGGCTGAACCCCAGTGAACTTCCCCTCCATCCCGTGCTCTTCCCCCTTCCCCGCCAGCGCTTTTGCCGCCGTGAACTTCCCGTGCCCGACCCGAGAGTGTCTCCGAGAGGTGTGATCCAAGTCGTGGCAGGAATGGCTGCAGCCACAGGAAGGAGATCCACCCCTGGCTCCCTCCCAGCCTTCCTAATCAGGGGAGGAATGTCTCTGGATGAGCCTGTGACCACTTGGCTCTGCTGTGCAAGCGCTTCCTCTGCGAGCCATCTGTGTGGGTCACGTCGGGCGAAGCACACCCTGTGCCCTCATGGATCAGCATGTTTTGCATCCCTGGCACCAGCTGGGAGGAGGAAGGCTGGCAGGAAGAGGAGGGTGATATACAGACTGAGGAAGGGTGCAAAGTGGGTCAGCCCCTGCTGTTCCTACCTTTCTTTCTGCATGGAAACAAGATTCTCCTGGGAAAGGCAACTCCTGTGTCTGTGCTGAGGGTGTTTGGGGTGTCCATCACACCAGACAGGGCTTGTTTCTTGGTATGGATTTGGAGATTTGTGGCTAAATGGCAGCTGCTTTCCTCTGCTTGGTGTTCTATGATTGATCAATAGGGAGGCAAGAACTGACCTTGCAAACAGGGGCGTCTCATGAATTCACACAGGACACGCAGGAATGGCTTGGTGGCTGTGAGGGTGGGCAGGCCCTGGCACAGGGTGCCTAGAGAATCTGTGGCTGCCCCTGGATCCCTCGAAGTGTTCCAGGACAGGTTGGACAGGGCTTGGAGTAACCTAGTCTAGTGGAAGGTGTCCCTGCCCATGGCAGGGTGTGGAATGAGATGGTCTTTAAGGTCCCTTCCAGCCCAAGCCATTCTGTGATTTTGTAATCTCCTTTCTCACTGAGATCCCCACCAGGGCTACTACAACCGCGTGGGGAAGGCCCAGATGGACGTGCCTGAGTGGTGTGGCAGCAAAGGCTCTCCTCAATGGTTACAAACCCCTCTGGCAGCCCCTCATCGTGGTGCTGCTGTGCTTGGAGGCTCCGGCACGGTGCCCGTGGGTTGCTCAGGGCTCTCTGCATCCTGCAAAACCAGGGGCAGGTCCTGATGTCCAAGGCTGCTGCCCTCCCAAAGCCAGCAGTGGGACTCCACACTGGAATAAGGCAAACAGGATTTAACCTTTGCTACGGCGTGTCCCAGCCAAGAGCTATTGTTAACAAACTTGGCCCCCGTCCATTTGGCCTGGGTGGTTCGAAGAGCAGAGAGTAAATAATCTGTCATTTGAAAGAAGTTAATATTTACAAACTTGGGGCCTGCTCCTGCTGCCATTGCTGTTGGGGAGAAGGGTTTTGCTGTGGGCTTCACCTTCGGAGGAGCAGGGCCCTGCAGCAGAAAGGATTGCAAAGTAGAGCAGCTAAAAATCCTGTAAGCAGATTTGACACCCTGCCCTGCAAATACAATGGCAGGTACTGTTAGAGCAGGGCCTGAAAAAAAGCCTCACTGAAAATATCCCCTTTACACCTCCATGCAGGTCTGTGGAATGCCATTTCTTTCTTTGCCTTAGTATTTTCCCTAATAATTTAAGCTGACACCTCCGTGGTGGCATTTCTTAAATATAAAAAAAGAAAAATAATGAAAAAAAAAAAAGAGTGGCTCCTATATTTTTCCTCTTGTTGAGTGGACTTTTACCCTCTGCTTATATTCCATGATCTTTCCAGTGCTTCCACTGCCACAAAGACAGGGGCACGGGCTGGCCTGTGCGTATCCAGTAATCCTATTCACTCCATGAATGCCTGAATGCTTCCAGTTCAACATGGACGTAGGTTTGGCAGCCCTGGGGCCTGGGCTCAAAATAAGGAACTCCATTGATGGATCAAGGATAACTCCGAGCTATCACGGAAGTTGGAGCTGGAAAAGACCAGTAGGTTCTTCCAGTCTGTCTTCTTGCCAGTGCAGTGCTCTTCATTATTTCTCATCAGAAAGGAGATCCAGTTCCCTGGATATTTGGTTTAGCTTGGACACATCTGCTAAGGTCTGCAGATTTCAGTCCAAAAACAAGAGTTATTTATTCAGTTACATTTTCAAGTATTTTGGGAACTTTCTGCCAGAGTGTCCTTTGTTTTTATTTCCTGTGCTTCCAAGATGTCTATTTAAGCAATTTTGCATGCACCTGTAATGCAGAGCCCTGCATATTTATTTTAAGGAAAAAGGTGCAGGAGATGAATGTCTCATTAACATTGCTTTAATCATTTAATTTTGGAAGGCAGCTGCCAAGCTCTGAGCTGGAGCATTGTGAGCAAGTCTTTCAGGGGATTTTATTTCTCCTGGAGTTTTCTTGGCAGGGACAGGTTGCAAGATTTGGTAGCTGAGCGGGTAGTGGAATTATAATCCAAAAATTGTCCATTGGAATGTCCAGGTAACCACAGGCAGAGATAGCAGAGCTGTTTCCACATGCAGGCACAGCAAATTTCAGCTACTTCTGTGAGGGTGGTGACTCAAGGAGCTTTGAAGTATGCTACACAAAAAGCATCCTAATAATGTTTTTATACATATGAAGGGAGTTGGCTCAAGGGAAACTCAGGACAAGACTTTGTGGCATCAAAAATGGCGCCTCTCTGCCAAGATATATATCTGTTATATTATATATATTATAATATATAGAGTAGATAATATATAAAATATAACATGTAATAGGTATTATATTACAGCTATAATTATATAGATATAATTATATTTATAAACATTGCTTAGAAACTTTTAAATATTTTAATTGAGGTTTTAGAGCAGAGTTCCTGATACCACTAAATTAATATTGCTGCTGTGCCTCTTGGGTGGTGTTAGCAGGGTTAATGGATGAACTATAACCTTTAAATTAAGTACATGTGCAAAAGCAGATTGGATAAGTGCCACCCATGAGGTAGAAGGTAAAAAGCAAAAATAATAATGCATTGAATGTGTTGCATTGCCTCAGTCCAAAGATGAAGAGCAGGAGTCAAGCAGATTTTTTTAATATTTAAAAATTTACAGATAAAAATTGAGATTTTCTATTGATTTGATATTTGATCACTGCAAAGAATCATCTGATAGTTTGATGTTGCTAATTTTGTCTGGGTTAACACTGAGGCACTGGAAGAGGTTTCCCAAAAAAGTTGTGGATGCCCCATCCTTGGAAATGTCCAAGGCCAGGCTGGATGAGGCTTAGAGCAACTTGGGATAGTGAAACTCCCCATGGCAGGGGAGTGGGAACAAGATGATCTTCAAGTTCCCTTTCAATTCTGTGATTTTTTTAAACCTCAGATTTATCAGTGGTAATTTCAGAGGCTGATATTGCAACATGGGCACACCAGAAATCTCCTGTGCTTTTAGCAGGGATAACAGGAGCTGACTCAGTGAGGGCTGACACAGGGAAGAGCTGACAGCACCGAGCCAGTGGTATCCAAACCTGCTTGTCTTGGTTTGAAAAGGCAGGAGCCTTCCTTGAAATGGAAAATGCAAACCCCCTCCCTCTGAATTATTATAATTTTGAAATTTAAAGGCGCTCAGGCAAAGATATGGGAGCAAGAGGAACAGGGTTTTTTTTTACTAGGAAGATTAAAAATACAAATGCAATAGCACAAAAAAAAGAAAGCAACACTGCCAGAGTCAGAGCAGGAGCTGAGCCCTGTGTGTCAGGGTGGTGGCACAGTCCCATCCCATGGGGGCTCAGCCCTCCTGCAGTGCCAGCTGTTCTTCTGCTGGAGCAGGGATCCTGCACAAGGCTGGAGTTTTCCTCTGGAGCTCCAGGGCTGCTGGAGATGGGCCTGCTATTCCTCTGGGAATGCAGGGCAGGAGAAAGCTGCTGCTCTGGGAATGCAGGGCAGGAGAAAGCTACTCCTCTGGGAATGCAGGAGGCAGAGGCTGCTGTGCTGTTCCAGGCTCAGATTGTATCCAGGTAGGAATGCTTGGCTCCTCCCCTGGGTGGAGCATCTCCCATGGGATGCTGGAATTTGATCAGCCATGCAGGGACACTCACTGGCCATGGACAGCAGAGATCTCCTGGAGGGAGGATTGGCTGTGGGAGAGATAAAGAAAAAACTGCCCCATGGACAGAGAGAATGCCCCAGCTCTGACAGATGGGAATAGAGTACAAACCCCCAGGCACATCTTTCACCCTAAGACACGGCTCCAACAAGAGGAAGCCTGAGCCAGGAATCAGCATCTGGGGACAGCCAAGAACTGCAGGTGGTTTCTGACCAGAATTTCTGTCCTGACTGACCAAATGTTGTGGGAGCCTCCACAGATGTAGGAATTATTTAGGTCTAGGTCTTGTTTCCAGAAGTTTTGAAGGCATTAATCTGTGTGTAGCCAAGTCACTGGTTGGTTTTTGGGAGACATAACTGGTATTTTAGGTAAGAACAAAATGAGGTGGAGGATTCCAAGGTATCTCTGGGAAAAGCAAATGCAGAGCTTATTTTGTTGTACTGTAAAGTCTCATGCACCAACTATTGATTATTCTTTGAGTGAGCTGACAGATAATACATTATTTATGGGACATGAAATATCTATTTATTAGCTGTATAATCCTACAAACCGCCCCCCAAACAACAAAAACAAAAAATCAAAACCAAAGAAAGTAACCATAGCCTACAAGTACCTGGCAATGGAGTTAGCACATGGAATCAGCTTTATTCCTCTTTTATTCTTCTCTCCTTTGCTCATCCTCCCTGTTGTTTGGTATATCATTAGTCCATCCTAGGAGGGAGAAAGTGGAGCTGCACACACCTGACCAAAGGACACGAAACTGCAGTCCATGAGAAAAGAAACAGCCAGAAGAAATGGTGGAAAGCCCTTGCTCAAGCAGCCTATACTGTGTCCAAGTTATGTAATGGGTGTCCCTTAAAATTAAAATTGAAAGTAGTGGTTGACCCAAGAGCTGGGAAAGGCTTTTCCAAGCAGCAGCCACTTCTCCATGTGCATGCTTTGGTGCATTTCAGAGCGCAGTGTTTCGGCTCCCCTGGGTGCTCATGCACTGGCTCTTCTCTTTTGTGCTGGATTCTGAGTCAAGACACAAATCCTCCTGCTTTTGCACAGCAAATGTTCCCCAAAAATGCAGTGTGGAAGGGTGTGATGACTGCAGACTTTTCCTGTTCTGCACTTTCTGTGGTACTTCTGTGGCGATCTTTTGAGGGTGTCAATGCCCCTGTTTTCATAGCATAGCTTCCCCTGCCAGGGAAAAGCACTAATTTGTGTTTTTCCTTCCTCAGGAGTATGGTAGAGGTGACAAATAGAGCTGTTTATATCCCATAACTTCCCTGCCTGCTGCCAGCTTTGTCATGGATGTGGAAAGATGGAAGATGGTTGAGAGGTTCATTGCAAGAAATGATACCTCCCCTTTCCAGATCCCTCCTGAAAACCCCTCCAAGGTATTTTATTATTTTATATTATTTTATATTAGTTTATATTATTTATATTATTTTATTTTATTTTATTTTATTTTATCCTCTGAAGAGATCAAGACTGAGGAAACAGCACTAAGAGAAATAACATCTCCATGGGCACTGGGAAGGGACTGTAGCTATGATGATCTCCAGATTGAAGCAAAGCAAAGTTAGGGAGAGGTGATATGTAGAAAAAAAATTGGTATTTTTTTCAAATAGTTGTTAAAAACCAGCTGAGCTTTGAGAAGACAAACCTTTCCTTGTAACCTGTATGTGTAATTATGTGCTTTGTCATCTAAATGTGCAAACACCATAATGCTTCTAAATTTTGCTAAAATAATTCTAATTCTTATCTGAGGCAACTGCATTTGAAAGCAGTGAAAATGTTAATGCTAACAACATTTTTTTTTTGTTCTCTAAATTCCTATCCTTAATTTAATATAATACACTGCTGTTTTAAAGGGATATTAATATTCTTTTCAAAGTGTTTGGGACTTTTACATAATTTAAAAAATATTTGCAGCTGTTTTGAATGTATCTGCAAGTACTGATAGACAAAAGGCATGGATATCCATAAGAACGTTGTCATAATACATTCCATATTAACGTAAGCAAAAAAGAATGTTTGCTCAGGAATACCAAAAAAGGTGATTGGAAGACCCACTTCTGTGGCCTTAACATCTTCCTGCTAAACAAGTTACACTCCTTATTTTTTTTTTTTCCTGCATTCTTAATTGGTTACTTGCATCTGCCTTTTAGAATTAGCAGCTTTTTTGCATTTGGATCATCCATAGCGCTGTGCTTGGACCATTTGTTTTAGATTTCCAGAAATGATTTATTTGTACTGTAATGGGATGGAATCATACAGTGTTTCCCATTTGTTTTCAGCCTTAGTTCAGAGTGTAGCTTAAGCTCTCATAGTATATCTGGGAGTGCTGATTCCACTCTCATGTCCAAGGACCACAAATCTTTTCTTCCACACTGTTTGCACTCTTCTCTCACTGTATAAAAATCGAGGTCCCAGGGTCAATATTACATTAGGGGGAAAAGATTATCTTGGAGGCTGAAAAATTTTGCTCCTGGCTGAATCACTAAAGGATGGGGTGTGAATGTGTGTTGTGGTAATGAACAGGGCAAAAAATCTTCTCCAATAAATTTAATTTTCCCTCCATGCGCTGAATTATCTTACAACTCCTGACAGAGGGTGGGATCTTCCTTAGGCTGTGTGCTGGGCATAGGCACAGCACTAGAACCTCTTGGGAAGGGGATATCCACTAAAGTTACTTTGTTTTCCTTCTTTTGGAGTCATTGGGGTGGTCCATAGCTGTAGAAGATAGTAGTACTTTCTTATAATAACCGACAATTGTAGAAACCTAGAAAAAGAGGGTAGATGAGACCTCATGGAGCTGTCTTGTCAACCCCTCTTCCCACAGTAGGATTTGCTATAAGAAGAGACTTCTGTTGCTTTTCATCCTCTTTTCTTTCAGTCTTTACATTAAAAAAAAAAAAAACCCACAGCAGCAGACCAACAATGAATAATAGAGGTGGAAAAAGGGAAGCAACAATTTTTATGGCATACTCAGAGTTGCTTATGGCTGTGTTTGAGGGCACTTCTGTGTCCATGGTGCTTTATGGCCATTTTTGATCAGTTATTGCACAGATCTGGGCTTGTAATGAATGGACAGTCCCTCTCACCCTGCTAATGGAACATGAGAGTATAAAAACTTTGAAGTGCAGGAGGCAGCTGAAAAGAAAACAATAAACTATGTATATGAGACTGGCTTGTTGCTTGGTGATTAAGAGATGAGGACCCCGTAGGTCAGCTCCCTATAGGTACAAACAGATGTTTGCACTGTTTCACAGCTGCTAAATATGATATAAATCCAAAGAATTTCTCATGTTTTTATAAAGTTAAAAAAAAAGTACCCAGACAGCAAATTTTTGGTCATTCAGATACTCTTACCAAATGACATCTGGTTTCTGTACTGCTTATTTAAGCAATCCTTAAAAAAATGTTTGCCAAGGGGAATAACTCAAACCTTTTAGTTCTTCACCATATATAACTGTACAGTTTAGATTACAATGTAGCATGCAGAGTTTATTATAAGCAATGCAGTTCTTCATTTCTTAGCTAGCGAGTATTACTTTAAAGAAAATAGGATAAATATTATGTAATTAGTTCAGGGAAATTCATGTATAGTTACATTTCAGAGTGCCCGAGTTTCAGATCCAAACGATGACAAAGAAAATGAATTGTTTCCATATGTTAGGAGATAGCCCCAGTTATGAGCAGAGAGCTGAGGCATAAAAATGCAACGGGGCTCCCAATAAATGGAAAGACACAACTGCAGTAAGTGGGGAATCGGGATGTGAGGGTGCTCTGAAGGCACCAAAGCTGCTGTTGGGACCGAAGGAGAAGGAGAAATGGGTGCTTTCAACAGCAGGAGATCCTCAGGTCTTGTGCTCTGACTTGCTGATGCCTAATGAGATGTGAAATTCTTCACACATCCCTGTCCTGAGGTCTCTCTGGGTTCTCTGATGTCTCCAAAAGGGTGGTGTCCATACGGATGCCATTCCTTCAGGGCACTTACCAATGAGTCTGCCACTCCTACCTGGCCACCTAGGAGCATAAAGCATATGGGAACTTCATACCCTCTAGACCTCAATCCCTCTGCCAAAATTGGTTGAAATTGGCTAATGGTCTCCACAGTTATTTTCTTTGGGACTGAGAGGGGACAGACGGACTTGCTCTTAAGGGAACATAATTGCCTGCATCTCATGTCTGTTGGAAGCCAAGCTAAAAATCTCAGTATTAAGCTTATCATATAAATTATATATGCATGTATTTTACAGAGGAAGATTTATGGCCTTCAATATCTAAGCATTTCATGCTTTTGAAGTAATGCATACTTTGATCCAACAAATACTTACACTTTCAAGTCGCCCAGTGTACTGAGGGTTCAATAATGCTGCTTATTTTGAGAAAGATAAATCCCAAAGAGCTGAAGGACCATAGCTAGGCTGTGATCTGTGTGTTTTCTTTGTGGTCTTCTCTGCCATTTACTATTCAAAGGATTAAGGCTAGAAAGGGTGTATTGCTCATTAGGACCTTTGAGTGCTGCTTATTGACTCAGTGACTCCCACCCTTTTTGAATCGGTGGATGTGCAACTTTCCCCAGTTATTTTGTATGTAAAGAGCATGTTCTTCTTCATTTCTTCTCACAGGCCTGTCTGTTAGTCTTCAGACAGAAATTTGCACGTCCACAGTGTCTATAACATTAAATTTATCTGTATCTGTGGTCTTTCTTGAGGTGCCTGGCAATCAACAGCTTTCTTCCCTCTCTTTGTCGAGCAATTCCAGTGTCACAAGTACCATGAATCATCCATTTTGTATATATCTCAATGACTGGTTGGGTTTATTTTCACATGAATACACACATCCCATAGTACTGCTTGGTAGCTAGAAGCAAAATGTGGTCATATGTTCTGCTGTAATGACATGATTGCATTTTTGTCTGTACTTTTTTGCTCTTCTTGATTTGGTCTGTCGCCACCATTGTGAGATGCCCTGGACTAATTGCCCATCAGATGACAGGGAAACGTGCAAGTCCTTGAAAGTGGAAGCTGGTTTATATGGACAAGAATGGAACCAGCAGTGAGTTTATTCTCCTTTTTAAGCTCCTGTAAAAGAACGTGCTATATTAGAAACCTTCTTCTGGGGCTCATGGCAATTAATTTTGTTGCACATTTGAGCAACACACTGAGATCCTGCTCCAGGGCAGAAAAGCCAAACACTTCTGCAGTGCAAGTATTGCTGCAGTTGTAATTAGTGGTAATAACAACTATTGTTGGAGCAGTCCTAAAAAATATTAATAGCAGGACTGATTTAGTTACAATGGTCCTCATGCCTGTGGTGGCTTCACTCTTCCCTTTTCTGAAGTTCAGCTTTCATTTTATTGCCAGTCTTATCAGACTGGATATTGACCAAACTGGTACATTTGAAGGGTATTTTCCTGTGAAATAAACAACAAACCCCAGTGGTTAATTTGTATTATTCCTCTCCACTCTTTCTCCAGCCAAAACACAGATTTTCTCCTCCTGCCACAGTCCCACAACTTCCTGTTTAGTAGGAAACTTGATTAACTTGTTGGCTCCATCAGTCCTGAAGGTCTTGCTTTTATTAGGAAGAAAATTCTTCTGCTTGCACAAGATTTTGCTGGGAACAATTGTTCACAGTCAGGTGCTTCAGGCACAGCTTTTAACTGGAGTTAACTGGGAGCAAACCACCACAGGGGCAGTTCCTGGTGAAGACATCGTGCTTCAACACTGCCTGAGGTGTCACCAAGCTGAGAAAAACTGAGTTTGTAACTGGATGTGCTCATCTGTGAGCACCAGGCCTGCCCTAGTTTTTAAAAAGGCTTGAACATGTTGCAATATGTGACAATTGACAGGTTTTGTAAGGGTGTTGGTTTTGGGTTTTTTTTTTTGGTCTGATTTAAATAAATAGACTAATTCTTGCAGGTGGGGTTTGAGCATGTTGCAATATGTGACAATCGAGAGGTTTTGTAAGGGTGTTGGTTTTGGTTTTTTTTTTTTTTTGGTCTGATTTAAATAAATAGACTAATTCTTGCAGGTGGGGAGAAATTAATCTTACAGTTGTGTCTTGGCCTCTCTTGACCCTGTGAAGCTCTAGCCAAGGGCCCAGAGGGGTTGACAGGTTTATTTTCACTCCTGGTTTTCTTTCCTGCTTGGTGTGTAGCAATGTGCTCTGGCAAGGGGCTGGGGGTACTGACAGTGTTTGGCACAGAGGAGGAAATCAATAGCTTCACACTTCTTGAGAGCAGGTCTGGCTCCCCAGGCTTCAAATCAGAGACCTGCATTTGATGGAGGAACTATTTCTAAGTTTTGTAGCTCTTGAGAACATTTTGCCTTAGTCACGTTGTCATCGTATAAGAAAAAGTTGGGTTTTGAAGAATTCCTGGAAGATTCTCCTTAAGTTATTTATTTTTTGTCTTTTGATGTTGGGATATGCTAGGGGAAAATGCTACAGAAAAAAACCCAAAAGTGTGAAAGAGGACTTTTCACCTGAAGATTATGTGCATGTCTAGTAATAGACCCAGTAAGAGCATCATAAATCCTTAAAATATGGTTCTTCCTTTGAGAAATGAAGTGTATTCATGAAGTATAAAATACTACTGTTTATTCAACTCCGTAGTCTTTGTAACTCCTGGGCATCTGTAGGTAAATACCATTTCTGTGTACATTACAGGAAGGTCTAAAGCCTTTAAAATAAAATCAGGCAGAGGTATTATTTTGGCAGAAAGCTTTTATGCTGATTTCCTGATGTTTGCAAATATTTCTGCAAGGATAAACATCTCTGGAGAAGTCAGCTCTAAACAAATAAATGTTGCAGCAAAGGAGGAATACCCTGAGTGGGTGTACTCCAGCTGTTGGGGTTCACTGGATGAAATGTGTTCCACATCTTTCCAAAGCTCAGCGATGACAGGCTCTAACTAGAAACTCTCCTTTCTTAATCATCATCACAGTAGTCTGAAAAGGTGGAGAGGGGAACATCCTGAGCTCTTCTGGGTTTAAACCCAAATTAGCATGAACATCATCAAGGCTCATCAAGAAACGTGCCCCGTGGCCAGGCTGCTGTGTGGTGCAAACATGGAATGTGATGCAGGGTGTCTGCTACTTGCAGGCTAAGCTTGACATTTTTGCTTAATTCGCCATGGCCATGTGAGTGCAGCGCACGCTTCAAACAAATTCTACTCTTGTTACTGCTCTGCACTGCTGCAGAGGCAACACTTCTAATTAGAGATTATCTCCACATTTGGCTTGGCAGCCAAAATAAACTTCTAGGAGTCGCATGCTGGATGGCTTTTATCTCCACGGTGGTGGTGGGCTCTTTCCAGCAAGCACAATTGCAAACACACGTGGGGACCAAAGGCATAAACATTTTGGGGAGAGGTTCAGTTAAAGTTCCTCAGCACTGCATTGGAAAGTCCCACCCAACAAGGTTTCTTTTCCATGTGGCTCTCCAGTAATATTGAGAGGGAAAAGCCAGAGGAAAATTCAAGAGCTGGGGTGTGCAAGAGCACGAGGAAAAGGAGGATATTGGTGAAAAGCTGTGGAGGAATGACATATGGGAGTATTGTGTGTAGATCTTGGAGGCCTGTGTCCCAAAGACCAGCTGGTTCCAGGACATGTTGTCTCACCTGGACCAAAGTGACACCCAGCAGAGGCAGGGGGGATGCCCACACTGCTGGGCACAGCAAATGCTACCTGTCTTCAGCCAAAAGTGGTTTCTGTACCATGGCCTGCAGGGGACAGCTCCGTTTGGGATGGGTTTTCAGGAGTGCCTCAGAGGGAACTTCAATGAAATCAAGTAGCAGAGTTCATCCTCTACATCTGCCCTGGTTTTTGGTAATGTGTGGTGTTAGACACCAAGGGCAACACAAGTTTTCAAAATCTTGCATAGCAGGAGAGCAAAATGTAGCCTTGGATGATAAAACCCAAGACCAATATGGTTCCTGGGCCTCCTGACTCCTGTCAGAAGAAACAAAACCTCAGAGCAGCCCAGCACAGGTCGAAATGTGCTGCTTTATGTGGGGTTTCATTATTTCTCTGTCCCCAGACCCAACTGCAGTGACACCTCTGGAGCTGGGCAGACCTCACCCCATGCCGAATTCCTTTCCGCTGAGGCATGCCAGCAGCCCACCCCGCACTCCAGATGTTGCTGCTCTCTGAGAAACAAGAGCTTAATAAGCCAGGCTCACCCTTCCTCCTGGGGTGAGCCCAAAGACAGTCAGAGATGGAAAATTGCTGCTCAGTACCATGAACAATGTGCTTGGTCAAAGAGCAGTGCCAGCACTTTGTCTTAATGGAAGAGAAAGCAGAGACGCACAGTGCAAAAATCTGAGCTGCCAGCAGCCAGCGACTTTAACATACATTGAAAACTATCCATGAAAGAGCACGCTGAAACCAAGAGAAAAAGCCCTGAGGTATATTTAGACAAACTGAAAAAGAGCAAGAAATGGAGGGGGGGAAGATTTTGTGTGGTTTTCATAGGTTATGTTTTTCCCAGTCTGTATTTCACTCAGATTTCTTTTATTGGCTTATCATGAGCACATGCACCACAAAAACACACACGTGCACAGGACTGCAAAAATAAATCTCCTGTTATGCACACTCAGGACCCGGGTTTGCCATTGCCCAGAGGGGTTGGAGCTCTGCTCCTACAGGATTTGGACAGACCCTGGATATGTTTATGCTCAGCCCTGTGTGTTCACATGGTCATTGCTTTTGTTGAGCTGAGTGGCTCTACTGCTGGTTGGTTTGTTGTCTTCTTCCCTGCTTTGTATTCCTGGCCTCTTCCTCCAACTCTTCTCAAATAGGAAGACTTTTTTCCTTAGGATGGTGTGAAGTGTCAGGAAATACAACATCTCCCCTTTGCTGGGGTAAGGCAGCTCAGAACTGATGTTGTAACCTGTCAAAAATCACACTGGGAAAGTGTCTAAGCCAAGATGTTCACCTGGGATCTCGTGTCTTGCTCTTGCACCATCTTCCCAACATTCTGAGCCCTCTCCCCACTGGGATCCACTCGGCTCAGCCCCACTTCAGGTCCCAGCAGAGCTCGAGGCACTGAAATGCTGCTGTTGGTCAGGCTGGCAAGTGCTCCTGGAACACTTTTGTTGCAGGGAAGTCATCTGACGTTAGAATAAATGGGCTCCTCCGTGCTGGGATGGTGACCAAGACCGGAAGGGAGCGCAGGGGACATGGGGCCGGATCCAGGCATTGTGTCCTTGGGTGCGACACCCCGCAGTCACCGAGTGACAACATTTCTCCGTGAAGAGTCTCATTAGCTACCAGGGCTGGGCTTTTGGTGAGCTGTTACTCAGGGGAAGGCGCTGGAATCTGGCCCGGAATAACCTCCCTCCAATTTCTCCCTCCCTGGAGCTGCAGGAGCCTTTCTGCACCTCCATTCTGCAGGGCCAAGCCCAGGTCCCCAGGGACCAGTCCTGTGCACATCCCGAGCTCAGCACCAGCCCATAAATCTTGCTGCTGGATCCAGGCAGTGAAATATGAACAAAGGAAACCACCATGCAGTGCAGGGGTAGGGTGGGGAATCGCTCTGGCACCCTCCTTGCTCGGAAAGAAGTGAGAAAACATGGCTTTGTGTTGCTGTTGTTGTAGTTGTTGTTTTATGGTTTCTACAGATGCTTCCAATAAAAGAATTATGAAACTATTCCCATCGGTGGCCTGTCCTCTACCCGCAGTAGTGACGGAGAAGTTTGCTGGATTTCCGTCAGCAGAACAATTTGAGTGTGGACTCCACTGCTGCAAATTTAGGAAAGCTCTCCATTTGCTGCCTGCCAAGGAAACAGGTGATTTTTTATTTATTATTTTTGGACACTGGCAGGTGATGATGACGATCAATTTCAATTCACATGTGTGTGTCTTAATACTTCTGTTATTACGATTTTTCCTTCCTGGTCCTTGATTTGCTGATTATGTTTAATAATCAGTCTTAATAATTAGTGTTCTGGGGCTTCAGCCATGATCTCTGCCTGCACTATTTGCAGCCTCCTGGTGTGCTCCAGGGAAAGGGATGAGAGCATGGCAGAGCAGTCACTGGGGAATTGTTGAGCGTGGATGTTGAGGGGCTGGGTGTTGAGACTTTCTCTGGAATGAAGCAGGAGTGCTGTGGTTTGAAGACAGATCCTCATCCAGAGTGAAGGAATTACATTTTATTTAGGAAGTAGCTTCTTAAGCAAAGTGGGCAACCAGCTAGCAAATGCTGGGTGATTCATTTAATCCATAAAATGCCATTCCTGGACATGACTCTTAGGAAACCAGTCCTGAGTTTGCTGTTTTCAAATGGAGTTTGGGCTTGTAAAACCAACATTTAGGCATGCAATAGCTTTTCTGAGAAACATGACATTTTTTCCCCAGTATTTTCTGCTCCAAATGCACTATTTTATAAGTGAAATGATGTTTTCCCTCTCTGCTCCCCCTGCCCTTGCCTGCCTTTGAGGCTTCCAATCCTCAATTATGCTGCTGCAGCTTCTTTAATGAGGTTGCAGAGATGTCACTGGCACAGCAATGTCTTGGGTGGTGTGGAGCTCTGGAAGAGCTTGAGCAGCAAGGGCTGTGTCTGCAAAGGAGGGAAAACATCCTGGAAACATTCCATCTCTGGCTCTGGGGGCTGGACTGTTGCATGCAGAGCCAGAAATGAGACCTGATCTCTGCTCTCCAGGAGAGAAGCAAACATGGGGCTTTGTCCTTCCCCATCAGTGCACGTGTGGTCTCCCACCCTGGCTCAGCAGACACGTGGCATCTGCTCAGTTCTTCGAAGGGCTGAGTCCTAAAATATTAAAACAGGAGGTAAATAATGAAAAGAAAATAACATTTAAAAAAAAAAGAAAGGAAGAAGTAAGTCCGGTTGCAGCAGGATCTGAGAGGCTCCTGCTGGAGTGGACATTTAGCAAATGGCTGCTCTTTACATCACAGGGCAGAAATATGAAAAATATGAAATATGTAGCAGGGCTGGATAAAAAGGAAAATGTAATAAGAGTAGGACAAAAAATGTCACATGCTCCAACCGCATCTGAACTTGGCAGCAGCAGCCCAGGGAAGCCCATGTAAATCCTGGGAGCATGTTAAAAGCATTTTCACCCACAAAGACTGACATGCATGAAAAGTACCTTTTCAACAATGTCAATCAAAAGCCTGGAGAAATAATTTACTAATACACTGCCTTGCAGGGACACGTGGCTGATGGGAACGGTGTTCACATCTTGGAATGGGAAATAATTTGGGGTGGGTTTGTAACAGGGGCAGAGAGGTGTGAAGTTGTGTGAAGAAGTCTGTGTGTCATTGCTGAATTTAAATACAGTGAGCAAAGAGAGAGATTTCATCAAGGGGCAAAAGGAAAACACAACAGCAGAAGGAAAGTGCTGGAAAATAAAGCAGAGACAATAAAATGTAAGCCCAGACCAAGGGGTGCTGTGGAGAAAGCCTACATGGAAAATGCTCTGGGTATTGTCTAAGTCACATGGAAAGGAAATTATTATCCAGGCAAGAAACCCAGGGCTGGTGTGTGCAAAGGGAAGCAGCTCAGTGCTGCAGCAGGAGTGGGGTAAGATTGGATTCAGGATTGTCCAGGACCTCCCCTGGCTCAGCTGTGCTCAGGGAAGCAAATCTTCCTCCCAGAGAGGTTCCTCAGCTGAGCCCTGACTTCTGGAGGCAGCATGGCCATTGGATGTCTCTCCTTGGCCTGTCCTTTGTGTATTGGAGATATGCCAAGATCTGCAAAGACTTAGCTGCACTGGTATTTTTTCCCCTTGAAAAAATATACTTTCTAATTTATTGAATTAAGGGATACATGTTATTTTGCATTAAAGGGGATATGGTGAAACCGTAGCATGTTCATTTATTCGTATTTAATTTGGCCGTTGCAGAAGGAAATACTACAGTATCTTCCAGAAAAAAAAATAATATATTGTAGGATACTCCTGGACAGGGCAAGGAATTTTAATCCTTTTTTTTTCCTATGTGGGTCCCTGTCAGCTCCTGCAGGTTGAAAAACTTTAGTTTAGAAATTGTCTCTGGAACTGCTTTCCCCAAGGTTCTGTGGGGCTTAACTTGACAACAGCCAGTGTGTGATCATGTCTAGGAAAGAATGCTGCAGGCAAGGTGGGTGAGAACTGTCTGTAGGTGGAGGACAGAAATAAAGAGGAGTTGCTCCATCTTTATGCTCACTCCTTTTATTTATGTAGGGTTCTGATAACCCTTAAGAGTAACTTGTGGCCATTTTCCCTTGTCCTGTCCCTTGTTCTCTGGGAGCAGAGCCCAACCTGGATGCATCCTCCTGTCAGGAGCTGTGCAGAGCCACAAGGTCCCCCCTGAGCCTCCTTTTCTCCAGGCTGAGCCCCTTCCCAGCTCCCCCAGCCTCTCCTGGGGTTCCAGCCCCTTCCCAGCTCCGCTCCAGACCTTCCGCTCCAGACCCGCTTTCGCCCCTTCTCCAGACCCGCTCCAGCCCCTCAATGTCTCACCATGAGGGACCCAAAACTGAATCCAGGATTTGAGGATGCAGTTCAAATCCTTTTTGAAGGAAGTAAAAGGGAAGATCCTGCACCTTCCTGTGGGTGATTTCCTCCTGTGCTTTCTCCTGCCTGTTGAGCCCATCCCTGCCGCACAGAGCAGCCATGCTGTGCCCCACACGGAGCCCACTGGGACAGCTGCTCCCCCTCCCCACCAAACAGCTGAATTCCCCTGCAAAGACAAAGACTTATTTATCCTCACTCCTCTTAAAGTACATATATTTTAGTCCAGGAGGATTTGCCTGCAATAAAGTTCTCTTCTGAGATTCTTAAATCACGAGGTACTCAGGCTCTCCAGACCGTGATGCCCATGGACAATATTTGCACTGTAGCCTGACACATCTTCCTGCTTTAGAATAACAAAAAAACATGCAGCTGGGACCTGCTAGGCTTTGAGGACTTTAATCACCTGCCTTATTTTTTTTTTTTTTTCTTTCTTTCCAGAGGGGCAGGTGCAGCTCGGATTATCTGCAAACTATTTTTTATTACTTAACAACACGGTCTTTAATGCAGTTAGAGATGTCTTTATTCATTCTTACACTCCTGAGTATTTTTGTGTAAACATTTTTCATCTGTGGCAAGCAAGTTTGTTTGTTGTATTTTGTCATGTCAGAGCAGACTGTGATTAGACACTGAGATGAGACTACTAAATATTTTCAGATGTTTTCTATTTCCCCAGCGAAGAGCTGGATTTGAACCAAAGCTCGGAGGTGAAAGGGTGATGTGTAATATATTGAGACATCTGAAATAAAATAATGTAATGTTTTTAATATTTAAGAAGAAAAAGGCAGCAGTAAAACATTGTGGAAGGAGGAGAACATCAATACCTATATATTTTAATTTTAAATGCATGCAGATGTTGAATTTTAATCAGAGCATGTCAGAATCAAACTGTAACAAAGGCAAAAATGTGAGATCTGTTTTCTTGAATTGCTTCCATATTTTGGGCTCCAGATTTTTATTACATATAGCACTGCATCATCATATATTTATGTAAAGTGCCAGCATCCATTGAGCTGGTGTATGCCTGATGGTTAGCATGTAAAACACTTTACAGTGAGAAGTATATTCTTTCTCTCAGTATGTACAGTATATATCATATTATACAAGCCTGTGCCTTTTTGCACAGTGGCAGGGCTCGTTTTCACTGCTTGGTACATCTGGTGTTTCTTTTGGACCCTTCCACCTCTTTTCTCAGTTACAGAAGACTTTTCTGGTGAAGATCTCATGAGCAGGGTCTGGGGCAGAGGGGAAGCTGTGCTTTTAAAGGGGGTGATAAATGCTGGAGAGCTGGCACAGATGGAAGATGCAGAAGCCAGGCATCACTTTGTCCCTTCTGTGTTTCACACAGCCACCACACAGCCCCTGCTGTGTTTGTCACTGGGACATCCTGCTGCCACCCAGGAGACACAGAGCAGCTGGAGTTGGGAATGGAGGTGGCCTGGGAGCTCCCTGCTCTTCCCCAGCCAGTGCCACCCTGGGGCAAGCAGCAGGGCTGGCTGGGGATGTGGCTGAATGATGCCTCCACTCTGGGGCTGGGCGTCCCTGCTTCCCTCACCAGCTTCTCCACGTCTCTGGATTTGTTCTGAGCAGGAATTCATGCTGTGAAATGTCTCGTTCCAGCACAACTGCCTCACCTGCCACCATGCTGGGCAGTCTGCCTCTTGCAGAGGTTCAGTTATAAAGCAGAAAAATGTAGAAGTCCAGAGATGACAAGGGACTGCTTTAGGCAGAGTTACAGAAGAGGTTCAGATGTGCTGCAGGTTTGCTCTGTTCTGGCAGCAGGAGAACCTGTGGCATTTTAGCAAATAATTGCACTGGTGCCAGTGGAAGGCTGGGGTTCCTCAGCAGGGCTCCCTGTGCCTGCTGCAGAGGGCACAAGGCTGGGAATAGGTGCAGGAAAGCCATCCTGGGAGCCCCTGGCCTCAAGAGACCCATCAGCCCCTTGCACCCATCCCAGAGGTGGGCACTGGTGCCTGTGTGGGCCAGGCTGATGCTCCAAAGCCACTCTTCTGCTCACGACGCCCCACAGCTCTCTGGGGGGGTCTGCACTGGGTCTGCTTCCTTTTTTGGTTCCTTTTCTGGATTGCTTTTCTTCAATGAATAGACTTTATTTTTTTTTTAAAAGCCCTTCTCACGCCTTCAGCTCCTGGAGTGAAACACGTGACCGCTCTTTGCTGATGTTTTTCCTAAAACAGTGATGTTTGTGGAACGTGTCTCGAAAGCTGCAGCCCTGGCTGGTCTTGGCTGCCAACTGCTCTGTCCTGGGAGCCTCCAGCCCTGGAGCTGAGGTCCAGCAGCACAGCCTGAGCTGGGAGAGGGGGAAGGCAGCTCTGTGCCATGCTCAGGCTCCAGGTTTTGGCAGGGGAGTCTCTAGGTTTGTGGTAGGACAAATTCATGCCTGAGGCTACAAGTTAATCAGAATAAACTGATTTTATTCCAGCTGGTTTACTTAACTGACACTCTGCAAACACTGTCCTGGGGTCATACACCTTTTGCTCTCCTATCTGTGGATATTCCCACTGGGTTGGAAACTCCCCCATTTCAGCTGTGCTTGGTTGCTCCCCCCATCCCTTGGAGGCAGCTCATTTAATGGGAGATGTCTTCAAAAAGCTATTCCAGGTTGTTCCATGACAGGAGAGATGTACAGCACATAAGGAGGGATGTCCCTGGGAAGGTTTTGCATCTCATGGTGTCCCCACAGGGGAGTAATTTCCACCAAAGGCCTCACCCCACTGACGTAGCTGTGGGGAAATAAGAGAGATCATTTTCAGGCTGGATGTTTTTCTTTTTCTGTCCCACTTCACCTCTTAATGGGTCCTTTTTGTTCAGGGGGTTTCCTGCCCCCTCTTACAGCATCACAAGCTGGATTCAGGAGTGCTTTATTCTCTTTAATGGATGCTGTTAGGATGACAGATGAGTGTGGGATTTCTGACCTTTTATTAGGGACTGGTGGTATTGTTAGGGATTCAGAACAAACAAAGGGACTATTCCAAAGGCTAGATTAATAAAAGCCTCTGTGTGCCTGACTCCTGAGGTGCTTGCTGTACCTTTGGTTTTCCTGCAGGGAAGGCTGATCCTCTGCTGTCCCCTGGATATTTGTGCTTGTTCCCTGTGCAGAGCAGGCAGAAACAGAATATGACAGCCCTAAAAAGATGTCCCTGGCTTTGGGAGCTCTGGATTTGTGCAAGAGTAAAGCACCTGAACAATGAAGGAAGCCAGAATCAGGATCTGGCTCCTGTTTTCAACATCCCAAAAATACACCCAAGGCTGGATGGCAGAACTGGGAACTTGGTGAGCTAATTCCTGCAGGGGGAAGGGTCTGGGATTGTCTAAGACAAAGAGGTGTCCTCATAAAACTGCATGCCGTCTGATGGCAGGACCTTTCCCCATGAAGACAAAGCAGGACCCAGGTCCCGGGTGATGCCAGCTTGGACATTGGTGGTCCTGCCTCCCTCCAGGAGCATTTGAATGCCCACACTGTTTGGCAAAAGTGATCCTGCTCCTCACATGTCTGTGGTTTTGCTCCTGAAGCTGATGGGATTGCTTTTTGAGGCCTCAGCAGGGAGATCATTCTCACAGCAGAGGTGCAGATGGAGCAGTGATGCTGAAGCAATGCAAGAAGTGGAGCTACCGAAACCCTGAAGATGCTGGTGGACCTGGACTGTTCAGAAAGGCTTCTCACAGGCTAAGCATTGGTTATTTTCTGTTTTATCCACAATTTTCTAAGACTTTTGGAGCTGCAAACAGTTTGGCTCATACCCCACGATCTGAGCTCATACAAAACTCTCATTGACACCAATAACTTTCCAGCCCGTCATTCCCAGTGACAGCAGCAGTTTTGTCTGGGCAAGAACTCTGCCATGAGGGCACATACATTTTCCAGGGTTTTCTCAGGTAAAGGTTTTAGTTTCCTAATTCTTTCCCCCTGGTAGGTGCTGAGCTGTCAGAATCACAGCCATGCAGAATTCCAGCTTAGTTAAAACAATATCCTAAAGGTTGCAAAGCCGTGCTGCTTGCCAAGAGCGAAAGTTGAATGTTCCACTCTCCTCACTTGACTATATTTAGTTCGGGATCCTAATGAAGTCTTTCTTTGTGTAATTTCATGTCTACAGGGCAACTGTGAGAGAGGACTTCCTAATTCTGTCAGGATGCTGGCAGCCCTTGTGCTGGGACAGTGTGTCCTCTGGGCCTCTGCTGCATGGCTCTTGTACAGTGCTGGATTGTGCCCCGTGTGCTACTGGGGAGATCCTGTGGCATTATTCTTTATTTTCCCTTTTCCTCTCTTTCTCCATTTTTTCCCTCCTCTATGAAAGAAACGTGTGTGTGTGTGTTGCAGCAGGTTAATTGCTGGTTGTTTTCCTGCAGATTTTGATAATAATGCTGCCTGGTGATGGTGGGTTCAACCAGAGTATTTTGAAGGGTTGTTTGGGATTAAATCCCCCTTCCTTTTCTGCTGTCCCAATGAACAAGCATGGGATGGTGAAACACAACATCCTTCCCATGCTCTTCAGCTATAGGACCAAGCCATGGATGACCATGGGGTGAAACAGAATCACAGAATTATTTAGGTCAGAAAAGACCTCAAAGATGTCCAAATCCAACCTTTGACTATCACCACCACATCAACTAAACCACTGAGTGCCACCTCCAGTCATTTCTTGAACACCTCCAGAGATGGTGAGTTCACCACTTCCCTGGGCAGCCCTTTCAAACACCTGACAGCCCTGTGAGTGGTGAAATTCTTCCTGATGCCCAACCTGACCCTCCCTAACCCAGCCTGAAGCCGTTCCTTCTCCTCCTGTCCCTGTTCCCTGGGAGCAGAGCCCGACCCCCCTGGCTGTCCCCTCCTGGCAGGAGCTGTGCAGAGCCACAAGGTCCCCCCTGAGCCTCTTTTTCTCCAGGCTGAGCCCCTTCCCAGCTCCCTCAGCAGCTCCTCATAGGACTGACTCTCCATCCCCTTCACCAGCTTCATCAAGTCTTGTGTCACCTCACTGCCCCATCATTGGTGCCTTTCCCTGCCCTCCTCTGCACACAGCTGAGGCTTTGAGGATTTTCCTTCTTCCTCACATCCATGTTATATCAGCACAACATGCCAAAAATTATGTAGAGAAGCATAAAAAAAAATCATATCTCTGGGATTCTGCTGAGGTTTCTCAACATGAGGATGAGGCTGTGCTGGAAGGAGATCTGCCAAGTGGAAATGCCCCAGAGAAACACCAGCTCCTCAGGGTAAGAACTCTGGAAATCCAAGGAGGAAAAGGCCACGCACGAGCTGCTTTTGCACTTCTGTTCCAGCAGAAGTGGAGGGCTGGGCAGCCTGCTGTTCATCAGCCTCCTGGATATTCATCTCAGTCCCCAGCTGGCAGTAAATGTGTTGTCGGATATCCCTCTAAAGTTGTGTAAGTTATTGCTTTCTTGGAGTGCCTTTTATACCTGTGTGTCTTTTTCTCCCCGTTCCAGCATCTTACAAAGCTCTCTTTAGAGGCGCTTGGCACTGCTAAATATAGGGGTTTTTTGCGAAATTCCAGGACACGTCTTCACTTGGCACATGAAAATTAGTTAACAGGCTGCCATGAGACCTTTCTGTGCTCTCCCACTGTTCTCACTCCCACGACACCTGACGTGGAGCACACGGGCTCGCGAGCGGCCTCGGCTTTGCTCCGCGACTCGCCGTTAATCAGGATGAGGAACGGCCTTCCCAGTTCATAAATCCAAGGCAAACTCCGTTTCCCACATTTTCTGTCAAAGGGACATCAGCAGGCTGTTTGTATTAATCCATGCCCTCCCCAGCCTCGTGTTAGGGGAGGTGAGATGTGGCTGTGGGGGGCTCTGGGGTACTGACAAACGCATTTCCACCCTCAGCCCCAGACCTGTTCTCCCTCCCTGGTCTCTGAGTTGCACACGTAGCCCTCGAGCACAGATTGTTCAGTCACTGAAACCACAAACTAAATATTTGGGCTTCCAGCACATTAAGTAAACATGTCCTATCTACACCCCAGCTGCCAGGAGAGATGCTGAATTTGGGGATGAGCTCGCTGCATTAAAAATTCCTAAATATCCATGATCACTTCACTGGGGATTGCTGTAAATAGCTATAGCTGCTGAGCAGTGGTATGAAATTAAATCATAGGGAACAATAGTGATTTAAGTGGCATTTCTGGCTTTTTATGGGAAAGGGAGGGGAGCAGAGGGAATGTTTCACAGCAAAAATCATAAAGATGGTTAATTCTCCCTCGGTACCACCAGTGTCTTGGAAAAGATCATGGAAGATGAGCTGTTCTCCCTCAAAAGTTCAATGCACTGATGGAAAATCCCAGGGCAAAACTAGAGTGAAAGAAATGTTGGTAGAGGGAGTCAGCAGTAATTAGTAACTGTGGCTGCTGTGCAGGGTAGAAGTTCTTTGTTAGGTTGTTATCACAGAGGATTAATTAACACTTGGGAGGGACAAACACATAGAAATGAGGTGGTGAACCCCAGATCTTCTCCTCTGCAGCAGCTGAGTGTGGCACTGATTCTTGCAGGATCCCTCTCCTCTGCTATGTCACCTCTGCTTTTTTGGCATCAGTCACTGAGGTCTTTTTCCCACCCACTGTTTTCCAGGTGGAGATTTAGCTGGATTACTTTCAACATTTCTCCGAGTGCCTGGGGCTTTACCAATTTACTCCCAGGGACTGTGTCCAGCCTTCATGGAAAATGTGTGGTGTCTTTCCACCAGCAGTCAGGGAGGTCGGATGCTCTGCCTGTGCTCAGCATCCATTGCACCACACACCTCATGCCTTGCCAAGGTGCACACGTGCCTTTCCCCACTCTGGATAAATCACCTTTAGGGTTTCTTTTAGAGAAAAACATTATTAGGAGCAAAGTGTTAAAAAAAAAGAAGAAAAAAAGGAGGTAAATTGTGCACTCTACAATGCTTGGAGAGTTTGCAGCACTGTCTGCATTTCTGGATATATCTGACTGTGGATATCACATATGCCTGAGTAACTCCTCCTCTCCTCTCCTCTCCTCTCCTCTCCTCTCCCTTCCATTTGTCTAGTCTAGTCTAGGCTCTCAACTCACAAACCCAAATAAGCTAGATTTCAAAATCTGGCTGATGTATACTCAGTGGAGGGTTGTGAAGCTATTCACCAACACTTTTTGGACCACAAAAGACTGCTGTCCATGTATCCCTCTACACTTAATGGGGGCCAGGTTGTGATGCAAAGCTGAGACCTAATTCAGTCATTTTTCAAGCCACTGTTCTGGTCCATTTATCCTCCTGACCTGCAGCTCACAAGTTGCCACCACTTTGGCACCCATGGGACCACAAAGAACAAGGAATCCAGGTCTGAAGGTTCAGCATTCCCCTCCCCTCAGCTGTAGAATGAAGCTGCTAGCAAAAGCACCTCTGCATAGCATATCCCTGAGATGGAGAAGGCAGTGGGAACCCCTGGGCAGCTCCAAAACTGCCTCTTGGACTCCAGAGCATTGAGAGAGGGAACAGTGAACACAGCAATCCACATTACCCTTCCCACAGAACAGTCCAGATGGGCTGCAGAGCAGCACATCTGCATGCACACCATGGTATTTAATGCTTCAGCACTGAAATAAAGGAATTATTTTATTTATTAAGATGCTTTTCTTCATCATGCTACAGTGTCTGGATGCTCTCCCCTCATACAGAATCATTTTAGAGCATTAAGGGGAAAAGCATCAAGAAAAGCACATCTTTGTAGGAAGATTTCTAAGCTATTTATCTTCCGGGAGGGTAAAAAAAGTGGAGATACTTTGTATCTGGGAACTCTTAAATTCATATTTATACGCATTTCCCCTGGGGCAGGATTTATTGTTAAATAACAATGGGGGAACAGCATGATTTCAGCAAAGACATTTGGGCTAGTGAATGTTGGAGCGAATTCCACTTCAGCGTTACTATTCAAAGTCAGAGCTGCTTTTAAATTGCTTTAAAAGTAAATCCTGAGCAGAAATGTCCCAGCGCAGGCACTGCTTCTCAGTGGCACCAGTGCCAGTGTGTCTTGCTTTGCTGCAACCAAAGGCCTGTGTCGTGCAAGCCCTTGAAATCTTCATTTTAGCAATGAAAAAATCTGGTGGAAAAGGAAAATACAGTCTCTGAGGGCTTAGAGCCCTTCAAAATTGTATGAAACAGCTGGGTATTTGAAGACACCTTCTCCTTTCTGCTTTTCCTGGAGGTTGCCTACTCACTTGGTGTGGGATGGTGCTGGTGATTCCTGTCTGCTGGAGCATGCCAGGTGCCTCTGGGGATGAAAGGTCCCTGCAGATCCTACCCTGCTGGCAGTGGGGCACAATGCCTGATGGAATTGCTCCTGTGGTGAGCTGACAAAGCCATCTGCCCTCACCACAGGGTGGGCATTTTATTAAAGATGAGGAATCTCCCTTGTTGTGACAGAGGACTTGTTTCACGTGTCCTCTTCCAGCAGCTGCTTCTGCAAACGTGGCCTCCTCTCCTCCCTTTCCCTCTGCCTGCTTCCCAGTGCTGAGGTCCCCATGAGCTCCCCACAACAGCAGGATTTGTACCCTCAATTCTCAGAGTTGTCCCCCTTCCCCTCTGTAAGTGATATTTGTGTCCCAGCCTGCAACAAAACCCCCTGTGCACATCCCTGCTCTTGGGGATCCAGCCCCTTCCTTTCCACTGGAAAAATATTTGCCAAGTAGTCCCAAGGCTTATTTAAAGAGTTAAATCTCTGTGTGCCCCTAGAACTGGAAAAACAACCAGGAAACCTGACCAGGCAGGTACCAGTTTATCCCAAACTCTGTCCTTTCTGTGCTACACCTGCTCAAGGCACGGCAATGTGGAGAAACCAATTTCCATCTCCCATGAAGTAGAGCTTTAGGGTCTCTGGGATCACGGCAATGCTCCAACATCCATGAGCCCTCTCAGGCAAGCAGTTGGAGACTTTTCTCTTGGAAAAGCCCACAGCAAAACAACTGAAGAAACCCAAAGAAGGAGTTAGTCTCAGCTCTGCTCTTTGCATTCTGTCCTTTGGGTGCTTCATGTGAGCAGCATCCAGCGATGGCCTCCCATCCCTACTGCGGCTGCTCCGGCCGCCCCTCTGGCACACGCGGCAGCTTGTGCTGCTGTCCGAGTGCCAAAGGGAACGTCTAATGGGGTATTGTTTGTGTGTGTTCCTGAGATGGAAGTGATTAACATAAAATACGTAAAAGGATCATGTCAGGAATTCTCTCCAGAGCTGCACGGTTAGCGGGCCCGCTCTGGTTCGCATTACAGGATTACAGCATGTTCCGTAACTGCTCCGTGTTGGACACAGATTTGGGGCTCTTTCTCCAGTGTTTACAAACACGGATGGGAGCTGAGCAAAAAATGCAGCCAACTGCTCATGGATTTATGGACTTCTATTCCATCAACACAAACACACATAAGGATATTTATGTTGTCTTCATATCACGGCAGATACCAGAGGGTCCTTAAATAACCCCGCAGGGCTGAGCAGCTCATCCACACTTCAGATGCAGGCAAACAACCTTGGAAAAGCCTGGCAGCTCTTCCTGATCTTAACTGATAGACATGCTCTTCATCAAGAGCCTGGAAACGTTGCTCCTTTGAGCTCCAGAGTAATTCAACACCTAAAATATGTGGAAAAGAACTGCTCTGAGCTGGTGGGAAACTCAAGCAGTCTGAGGTGCTGGAGCCAGTGAAGCTGCTAAAACATAAGGTAACGTTCAGGCTCAGATCTCCAAAGCCTGATCTGTTTGTCAGCACAGTTACATTGACTCTTGTCTCATGATCCTTTCACACAAAGAGCCCAGGGACATCTCCTTCCCTTTCCATGCTGTGGAAGTGGGTTTAGTGGAGAATCATTAAAATAAAGCGAGGGGGGTGGGGGGGAGAAAGGAATGCAAAACAAATCTAAACCCCCAAAAGTTTGTATTGTGAAAGTGTCAGAATAACTGCCCTGGGGCTAATTTTACCCTGGGTGTAGCTTTATTGATGTCAGTGTGGAAAGGAAAGGCCTGATTCACCCCTGCACTGCAGCAATTTTAAGCTGAGGCTTCTGGGAAAGCTACAGTGGTGTTAAAGTGATGCTGCAGAATGAGATATCAGCCTGGTGCATGACTCCACCAGTGCCAGTGGCCTCACATCAAGTTCATCTTCCCCACTGGAGGCTCTGAGGAACGGTAACCAAAGTGCACAGAGCACATCCCTTGTTGGGTGGTTTATTTTGTGCCCTGTTTGTGTTTGAGTCACTGCTCCCAGCTAGCCCAACCAGAACTTGGTGGTCCTGCAGATGACCCTCATGTCTGGATGAGAGGGGCATTTTTGGAGCAAGCCCCATGCTCCCTTTATCCTCCCTTTATCCTTGGCCAGACTGGCACCTGTTGGAGAGAAAGTGATGATCCTCATCATGAAATATCCTCTTTTGTGTTTCTTTCTGCTCCTGCCTCTTTCTTAATCTTGCAAGTTTGCCTTCACTTTTGCCATCTCTAACTTCCACATGGGACCTCCTCCTTTTCCAGTTCTACCACTCCAGAAAAATCCAGCTGGGATCTCTCTGCTGCTTGACTTCCCAGCCACAAATGGCTCACAGACCTCACTGCTCAACTGACCAATATCCATTTTTCTTTTCACATTTCTCTGCTTGTTTCTCTGTTGCATGCCAAGGATAATGTGGCCATGCCTCCACTGTTGTCTGTATTGTGCATCTTCTCCTGGTCATCTCAGTGCCCTCATCCATAGTCAATTCTTGTAGATTTTCTGCAGAACATCCCCGACACAGTGGGGTTCCTCTATTACCACAGCTAAAGCTTCCATCCAGGATCTCATTCTTCTTCCTGGTTTCTGCAATACCCTTTCATCTGGTCTTCATAGGAAGGCCTCCATAGCTTAAAAAATTTATTGTCTACTTCTTTTTAAACCTCTCATTTTGTGGATGTGGCCAGTTTCATCCTGTTGTTTACCTGTCGACTTCTGTCACCTCTTGACTGACAAGGTCAGTCCTCTTGATCTGCCTTCCTGCAGTGCCCAGCACAACAGACCCAAAGACCATCAGAACACAAGTAGCCAGTGGTAATATAGGAAAATCTGTAGTGGTTCCCATGGCAAAGATGTGAAGAAAAAAATCTGTTCCTCTGCTCCAAGCTCAGCAAAACCTGAGGATGCAGGAAAGGATCCTGATTATGCCTAAACTCACAGCAAAACCCTCCCCAACTTCCACAGTGATTTCATCCCTCTCAGTTAAAGTTAAAGGGCTCTGCATTTCATTTACTTTCCCTCATTTTATTTGTTTTGTAATTGACTTTTTCAACTTCTGCATGAATTGGAGCCAAAGCTGAGAGTGACTTAATTCCAGCAGGATGCAAAGGCCTGGACCTTCCCAGTGCAGAGAATCCCCATTGACTTTGGAGTGATGCTCAGGCAGTTAAAGGGAGCTTGTGATCTATCCAGAAGAATATCCCCATCCTTGGGAGACTGGTACAGTGGGATGGGGATCTTCTTCATTGCTGGTGTCCAGGAGACACAGTATTGCCCACCAGTCCCCACAGCAATGCCCTCAGTTGGGTAAATAACTGCATTTTCTCAGCTCTTCTTATTCAGCAACTTAGCAAATACCTTCTTGGCCTTTTCCATTTTACTAAACTAAATTTTTGTTGAACAGAGTCACAGGTTTCTTTCTGGTCTGTGAGGAAAGCAGGGAAGAAGACTGCATGTTGAGTTGAAGAAAAGATGGAGCTTTTGCTTGTGTGGATTTCAGGGTCACCTGGATTTTAAAATAGTTGAGATAGATGCTAAATCTTCTTAAATCCATCAATATTAAACATTCTACCTTGGTAATCCATAATGGTTTCTGTTTTGGGAGTATTAGTAACAATAGGAGAAAGCAGATAACGACAGAGATTTTAGATGATTTATATACAGCATTCTTTCATTTTGAAGAACTGTTGTTCATGGCCCCTCCAAGACTTACACAAAACAAGCAGAGCTGATGTGTGAGAGCTGGAGGCCATGTACCTGTTTGAAAAACCAAATGGGCTGAAAAGTATGTGCTGGTTTCTTTTGTATTAAATTGTTCTAATGTGTAGGAAAAAAATTCACAAGTGAAACCTTGCAGCCCACAGGGCATTTTCATCTGCCATGTTTCTTAATTAAGTGGAGATGAGCGAGTTTCCTGCTGGTGGAAAGCAGGCCTGCAGAGAATTACAGGGCACTACCTCAAGATAAATCCCCTGTAAATGAGAAGAGAGGAGATACCATGGTGCTATTGAAAAGGAAGGTTCTTGAGTGGTGTAGGCAGATTGTGGAAGTCAGTCATGATCATTCACAGCAGCTCCGGATGTGGCCCAAAGCCATTTTTTGGCTCCTTTCCGAAATTAAGCATTTCTGATGAGGCGGAGGAAAGCTCAGGCCAGATTTTATCTAATGTGGGCCGCAAAGGGTCTGATCCTCACCTGCTGGAAACAGGAGTAACTCCACTGACTCACACAGAGTCCCACTTCTGGGAACGCAGCCCAAACTACTCATTTTAGTCCAGGACTGTTGGCAAAACACGGCATTTACCCCCAAATTACGAGGAGCTCGCCACCAGTCAGCGAGTTTCCCAGCGCGGCTACTTTGGCCCCATCACACGCTGCTAATCTCTTCAATGATTTATGTGCTCTTTTAAGTTTTAATACTCCCTCTGTCATGAACCTTCCTCACTAGCAAGTTGACAGTTTAAATTAGTGTTTAGACATGGCTTTCATAATGTCAGCTTTTGTTTTGTCTCAGTCATCTGTTGGAATTCCTTCCATTGTATCTGAAGTGACTCATGACAATAAATGACTTCTTTCTTCTTTTGTTCTTAATCGGGGAAGAATGGAATGAACCATGCAATATTTGTAAAAGAGCAGTCTTAATTAGTCCTCAGCTGTAGCTAAAGATGCTTGTCTTGTCTCTTTAGCATATTAATGCAGGAAGCCATGCGTTCACGTGGGCAATTGCCATGTTCCTGAAAAGCCTCGTTACAAGCCAAATTCTCCAGTGTCAAAGTATTCCCCAGCCCCGCTGCTGCGCTGAGCCCTGCCAAATGAGGAGCCTGTGCCCCGGGGCTTTGTGTGGGGCTGCTCAGGCCTGCGAGGAGAAAAACGGGCACTCTTTGGAGTGATTCATCTCAAGGATTGAGTTTCTTTTTTGTTTTGTGCCTTCTTAAAGGTATAAACTCTCTGAGCTGAAAGCTGGAGCTTCGCCTCCAAAGCTCACAGCTGCTGCCTGTGCCTTTCCCTGTTCCCAAGGGGGTGATGTTCACTGATTATAGACCTCAAAATTTTCTTTGCAAGGTTGAATTGTCTAAAATACCCAAGTGCTGATGAAAGGATTTGGGTGGGAATGTGTTAATATTTTGCACAAAATTAATAGTGGCTTGTTTTAGGGACAAAGTATGTTTTTGTGCCGAAATGCAAAAGACTGTATCTTGTATTGCCAAAGTTGCTCTGACCATGTCATATTTAATACACTCCTGGACCCAGTGAATGGTAACAGTTTCTTTCTTCTTCTGTTTTCTGTTTGTCATTTGGGAGAAGAAAATTGATTCTGTGAGGAAGTGTGGGAAAATGGTATTTCCAGCTCGCCTCCCTGCTCACTGAGTGCTCTCCTAGTCCATGTAGGGCCATGCCCACGATGCCAAGTTATGCAGTAATTGTTGTGAAACGCAGCTAAATAAAGGTTTAGGTTGAGAGCTGACTTCTCCCTGATTGTGTTTTGAGGAAGGGCTGTAATGGGGGTTTGGGGATGTGCTTGTAGCTGTCACTGGATTTCAGGCACTAAGTCTCCTTTCCCAGCAAGGCTCCTTTTCCTGAGACCTGGCTTGCCCAGTGGTCTGGGAGCATGGCTTGCAGCCTTGTCTTACTGGTAAAGGGGTTAGGCTCCCATTTCATAACATACTTCCCATCTATCCATATTTCTCTCCAGTTTTATGCTTAATTCCCACATAATGAAGCATCCTGGATACATCCCTTAGACCCTCCTGAGGTACTTCCTATTTTAGCTCATTAAATAGTGTCCTGCCACAGAGCAAGACACAACAGTAGAGGGTCAGCAGGAGATGTTTAAGAGGATGTAGAGCCAAAAGTGGTCACCAGGAAACCATTTCTTCAAATCGTCCCTCCTAGAAAAGACAATTTTGTTTTGCAGGTTCTGACCCAAATCTGGTACTTTTTGGAGAAGGAAAAATGAAGCACAGACAAACAAGGCTGTGATGAGAACACTGGTGAGGTGCTGTTTGCTGTGCTCAACAACAGCCTTGCTGAGCCCAGAAACATATGAATAACACCATGAATTCTTCTGTGCCAGTACATGATGCTCTTTATTTTAATAGTCTGTTTAAATATACATACAGCTATTTTTCTCTTGCCCAGACCTTGTAACAAAACCAAATGCCTTAATAAACACAAGGAGAAAGCGAGCAGCTGGAGAAGGACATTAAAATGTACAAACCCAGCAAAGTCCTGGGGAAATCATTGCAACTTTATTCAAAGTACTTTCAAAAGTTGCTCCTCTGGAACTGGACTGAAATAAGTGCTGTGCTGCTTTCCCTCTGTGCTCCAAAGAAATCCGTGTTCCCTCTCAGGTCTGCGGTCTTGTACAGTCTCCAAAAATATTTGTACAATTCATGGTGAGCTCTGCTGGATTGTGCTGTCACCAGGTTCATAAAAACCATTGTCTTCTTTCCAGCCCTGTCCCTCACCTCTTGCTAAGGAAGACTTGGCAGAGCATTTTTAGGGAAGCATATGTTCATTGGGAGAAGTGGTACCATTTATTGGCTTAATTGGTTAAATTGAGGAAAACAGAACATGTCTGGGACACAAATCTTTCTGCAGGTGCAGTAACGTTTTAGGCAAATGCCCAAACCAGCCTTGGAAATCCAGGTTTTTGCAGGCACAGATATTCTGGAAGTATATGAGTTATGCCTCAGAACAGACTTTGGGCAACAGCTTTACTTCAAATATACAGAGATTGTGTGCTCTGTGTCCATCTAACATCTCACAGTGAATTTCTAAGAAAATTGTAAATTTGTGATGGCAAGGCCAGAGTGTGAGAGCACAAGATGAGTTCTTTCCTTGTAGGAGAACTGCCATGTCTTTATTGACTCCAAATAAGTACTTTCTACTTGCACAGCCTCACAAATCTCTGCTGTGATGGTGTATGCCTGCTCTTCCCTAAAGCAGGAGCTGCCAAAGGGCAGAAATGCACTAATATTGCTTTTTCCAACAGCATCATCAAACGTGTTCTTAGCTTGTCATCAGCTGAGGTCAACTTTTCCTTCCATCTGTGTTTACACTGGATTGGGATGAGTGGGTCCTGACCATGATCAAAACCTCAGGGTGATTGTAGCATAGAGGTGCTTTAGACTTCTGCTGGAAAAGCTATCCAAAGGGTTTATCAGTTTGGCACAGTGCTAATGGGCTGGGATTTCACAGAAAAACTGGCAGATTTGGATGCTTTTGAAATGTAGAGGAAGATGGGGCTGACCATGTGGAAAGACTTCCAAACTTCCTGCAAAACCAGATACTTCTGTAAGGGCCTCTTAAGCAGCACTTCATTACAACTTTCCCATTGGCCTCAAACTCAATGTTAACCTTGGCCCTGGTGCAGAGAATATTGACTTTCAGGGTCAATAAATCTTAATATGGATCAAATTGGAAGTTATGTTTACTTACTTTATAACTCCTTTCCAGTGCAATTACTCTTTACACAATGCAAAGACATTCTGCACATTTTTCTTCCTCTTCTTCGCCATTTTGAGGCGCGTTACTCTTTCAACAAGAGCCCGGGAATTCCAAGGTTGGATTTTCCTCCAAAGCTTTCTGCCACAGCGGCTTTGATTTTTGTGTTATTTATCTCCTCCTACAAAAGGCAAACATGATTTTTTTTTTTTTTTTTTTGTGTCAGCCCTAGCGTGGATCCGTGTCAAACGACTGCCTCCTGGCGTAGCCGCGCCGCTCCGTCCAGGAACGGCGCGCGGTTGCGTGGGATGCCGGAACCACAAAAGGTTTTTCAGATTTCCAGGATTCCCAGCCGTGTCGCTGAACCACACGACCTATCCTGCAGTCAGTCATTTTCTGCGCTCGGCTTTTTAGCACTGGTGCACTTTCCTCTTTGTTTATATCAGCCAATACCTACAGAATTTTAATGAGTGTACAGTGAGTTGCCTGTACGTGGCAGGGTGTGTGCTGCTCCCATAATGAGGCATGTTTAGAGCCCGAGGCTACAGAGGCAGGGAGCCAAAGGATGTTATTATCGCACTTATAAATTGTTTTCAAAATAAATAAGATACAGAATGTTTCACTTCGAAGGGGAAAAAGAAAGAAAAAAAGGAAGATTTGTGCTCTGTGTACTGACCCGGGGTGGGGGTGGGAGCAGGAAAGAGGAGGAAAAAGGGTGGGTTGATCTGTAGCCTTTTGATTTGAGTCACTGCTGTTGAGCACATGTGAACTCAGCGTACACGTGTTGCTGGGGCTGCAGCCAGGCCCAGATGCGTCCAGGATCGTGGAATCATGAGTGCTTTAGGTTGGACATTAAAAACCATTAATTTCCAGCCCCTCTGCTCTGGGGGGGGACACTTTCCACTATCCCAGGTTGCTCCAAGCCCCACTCAGCCTGGCTTTGGACACTTCCAGGGATGGGGAGGCACAGCTTCTGTGGGCAACTTGTGCCAGGGCCTCACCACACTCACAGGAGAGAATTTCTTCCCAATATCCAATCTAAACCAACCCAATCCCTCAGTTTAAAGCCATTCCCCCTTGCCTTATCAAAGGTGTGGAGAGCAATTGGTGTCTACCTGCAGCAGTGAGCAAAGATAGCAGAGGAAAGGTCCTGCACATCTTTTGTTCTGTTATTCCCATGAATCCATCCTGGACCATGCTCTATAATTGTGTACCCAGGAGGTGAGATGGGGAAAGTGGTGTTCATCACTGACAAGGATCTGCCTGTGCCCCCATTGCCCCAGGTGACTGGTTGAGCTGGATCCATCCTGTAGGGATCCTGTACAGGATTCCTGCCTTCTGCTCGTTCACTGCCATGGTGTGGAGGTGACCAGGTCTGTCACTTGTGTGATGAAGAAAATCTTGTATCCTACTTGAAAAAATGAGAATGAAATAGCATGCCTTGGGAAGTAGAAGGATCCAGGACTGTTCAGATCAGGAAGGGACATCCAGCCAGCCTGGCAGGAGGTGCTTGTAATGAAAGCAATTCCTATCATAGGAGGTGCTGAACCCCAGCTGCTGAAAACAAGTAACTAAGAGAGGAAATAAATAAATGGAAGGATGTTCAGTGCAAGGCTGCACTGTGGCTTTCAGGGTTGGGTCCACCAAAGAACAAGCAGATCCATGGCTCGGCCTTTGTGGAGCAGCTGATTTAAAGAGCGAGGCTTGCTCCTTGCTACAGCTGACAAATTCCAGGAATGGCTTCCAGGCCAAAGCTGGTGAAGGAACCAAATGCCAAGGGATGGTATGATGCATGCAGGAAAGGTGCACAGCAAGGTGCTGAGGACATCTTTCCTTCAGTGTGTCAATGGGACACAGCTGTGCAAAGGAACATCCATGGAAGTGCAGCGACCCCGTGGGCCATCCTCAGGCAGAAGGTCAATTCCAAGTGTTTTCTTAAAGTGCACTGGAAAAGGGAAAGAAACACCACAAGCCAACTCTGTCTTGTGTCAGCCCCTTCAGAAACAGAAGGAAGAGATTAAAATGATTAGCAATTGGAAAAATCCAGTTTATTCTACACATTAGTGGTGCTGGCATGCAAACACATCTTCGGAGAGCAGCTGCTGTCCTGGGGTCTTTAATCCTTCCAAAAGTAGCATGAGAAGACCCAGTAGGTGCACTGCACCTTTTGTTGTGAATTCTCTGGTATTAATAAACCAGAGCATGTTCCTGGGCAAGGGTTAGCCCAGTTCTCCCACAGCATTAACTTTCTGCTCTCCTTTAGCTACTTCTGAACACACCAGAGCACCCTCAGATACTTACAGAGTTTGGTGTATGATGGAGCAATATCCAAATAAAGTTGGCAGAAGAAAACACCAAAATAACAACAACAAAAAAATTAAAAGTGCCACATGGGAAGCAGGATGAGAAGAAGGAAAATAAAACCACAGCAAAACAACCTGCTCCCAGCCCTTGACACCAGTGCTGACTCCCTCTTCCCTGTGATTTCTTGGCTGCTCTTGTGACTTCCACCTAAAAAGGAAGAGGAGGAGTCACCTTCATCCCTGGGGCTAAATTTGCAGTCAGCAGGGCACTGTCAGGTGGGGATGTGATGGAGTGACTCAGATCTGTCCAGAAACCACAGATGTGCACCTGTGCATGGCCCACTTCATTGTGACAGCCCTGGTTGTGTGACAAAGACCTCAGGGGCACCAGTAAGCATGGACAGCTCTCCAGCCAGCTGCCAGCAAGGAGCAGAGCTGTTGGAAGCAGAGGTCTTCCCATGTAGATCGGGTCTGGGCAGGGAAGTGGGAGAGAAGAAAATTGATCAAGTTTGTTGGTCCCTCGGGGCAGGGCAGAGGGAACTGTGTGAAACCCAAGATCCCATTTCCAATGTGGTGACACAGGAGCTGCCTCCTGGAGCAGAAATGCACACGTGGCACTGTTTTTGGAAAGTGTCCATGGAATAGTTGGAAATGACCTTTAAGATATCCAGTCCAGCCATTAACCTGACAATGCCAAGTCCACCATAAACCATGTCCCCAAGTGCCACCTCTACCGGTCCAGCTCCCACTGGCAAAGGCTGGTGACAGGATTGGAGCAGAGGGGTCACACAGGTGTGGAGGAGCTGGCATTTGTTGTCACATCATCAGTTTAGGAACCTCCAGGGTGTGAACCAACCTACTTAACATCTGGATGGTGCTTTAGAGCTTGGCTTGACCTGGGAAGGCAGTTCTTGCCTCTCCTTTCTGCTGAAAAAACTGGGTGAGACACTTCACTGACAGACAGTGCCTTCAGTGAGGAGGTTTTCCATGAACCCATAGTTCCACAGATGAAGTTTCGGCAGTCCTGACCAACTGGCAAGTGTTTCCCTTGTCCAGTAAGTATTTGGCATTTGTTGCTGGGATTTATTAGTAGTTGAGGGTTTTTTTTTTCAAGCAGTTATGACTCTTGCCAGGGGGCTAAAGGCATTCCAGTTCCTCACCAGGAGACTGTTCCTAGGAAGATGGTCTAACCTGACATTCCTGACAAGGAATGATTTGGAGTTTGGAAGCTCATTTCTGCTCTTGGTGAAGAGACAGGGCATGCTGGCACTCACCAAGGAGCTAAAATGCCTCTGGGAGGCCTTTGAAAAGGTAAGAAGCTACTGAGGAAAAGGGGTAAGCAAGAGGGGTGTGGTGATCAGGGCAGGAGGGAAGATGGGGGGACCCTGCACAGTTCAGGCTCCCTTTTTTTCCCCTTCCCTGTTTGGTCTGTGGTTTTGCATTTGCAGCTTGTAAAGCTGTATGGAAGGAATGTGCAGCTGAGGGCTTTCGCCAAGTTGGTGTCAATTTGGGTTAAACCAGAGGTCCTGGAGCACAGCCTCGTTGGGAGAGTGGGTGACTCTCATTGAGAGCAGAGCTTTCATTATTCTCCCTTCAATTGTGGTGGCTCCTCGGGGACCCCATTCCAGGAGCAGGGCCCAAACCCTCTTCCAGCAGGCACACTGCAAAGGAATAACCTGCAGGCAGGGCCTCCCCCTGCGGCCTGGCAGCCCCTGGGATGCTCAGTGTCCTGCCATTGTCCTCCTCTGGCCTCCAGCAACGCTGTCCTGTGCTGTCAGCAATGGCCCACGTGCTTCTCAGCTGGACCCCACCAGTGCCTGGGATCTGCTCCATCCAGGATGTTGACCACATGTTCTGTGAGGTGCCCAGCGTGTCTTAGGAATGGTACAATGAAGACACTTTCCTTCCCCGGTCCCTGGGGGTTCTGCTGCTGGATCCTCTCTGCTGTGTGTTCACTGAAATCCCTGACTGCAGCCAGCCTGACAGGGAGATCCTGCCAGCTTCCAGCTCCAGCCAGAGCTCCTCTGCAACCCAGTTTGCCTCCTGGGATACTGCATTTTTTCCCCCATGCACAGATAAAGTGGCAATATCCTCACATTCCTTCATTCTCAGGGTTAAACTGCTCACAAGGACAGACTGGTTTGTGCACGGGGATGACTTCCAGTTGGGGATTTCTCTTGTTCCCTCTGTCCTCACATATCAAAGAAACAAGTATATGTTGGTACACAGCTTTCCTTCCTCAGGTCACACAGACAAGGTCATCCCCAGGAGGGATTTTTTTGAGCAAGAGTCTCCTGACTTTATAGCTTTTAGGTCAAAGGAATGTCAAAATTGTAAACATGGCTTGACTGTGCCTTCTGCCCACAGTGCCAGGTTTACCTGATCTCAGCCAGGCTCATCTCCCTTCACCAAAGGCCACAAGGCACGAATGAAGTCTGAGGTAATGATTTGTCTTTTAGGGATAGAAAGGAGAGATTGGCACCTTGGAAATCCACCCCCTTCCATCCTGAAGAGCTGTTCTCAGGCCTGCTCCCTCCCTTCCCACTGCTCACACAAGATCCCAGCATGGCTGCAAAGCCCTTGCTTGGGCCCGGGGGTGTGGAGGAGGGAGCTGGGCTTGTGTGGTCTCTGTGCTTCATTTAGGTTTGGTGTCATGTGCAACTGATGAGTTACACTCTGTTTTGGGTCAGGGCAGCTCTACCTTATTGCCCTTGTGCAAGTTTTGCCCAGAGGGCTTGGCTGGACCTTTCTGGTGGGGGGAGATTTCTCCTCGCCAACCTTGCAGGTGTTTCTGCAGAACCCAAAAGCTGCTTTGACAGCTTGGCCCTCCTTACTTGCTCCTCCAACTCAACTCAATTTTACAAACCACACAAGTTTTCATGTGCCTGTTACTCAGATTCCTGACTTAAACAAAGCAGTATGATTGCTGTGACTGCAGGGAAGCCACCGAGCCTTGTGGTTTATTTACAGAAGGCAAATCCAACCAGCAGGTCTCATAACTAACCATTGTTCCCCTATCAGCCCTTGGGTTGGAAATGCTGAGCAGCAGCAAACACATCATAAGAGACCACCTTTAATTATTCATATGCTCTCAAGGGGAAACCAAGATCTCTGATGAAGAGGAAACAAACAGAATATCTTTGAACTGTAAATCATGGCTGCAATAGCTTTGTTCTTTGTTTCGCCAGAGTTTTGTTTTATCTGAGATCATAATTTGTTTTCAGTGAAGCACTAGATTAAATTAATTGAGGTTTAGAACACTATCCATTTCCTTTTGCAAGTGCTTTCACTGATGGTATGATCTTATCTGAGTTGTTACCCCTGCTGGCTCTGTTTTCCTGACCTCCCCTTAGCATCACATGCTTTAGAGCCATTTCTTTCTGTTCGCTCTCTTTTATTTTCTTTCTCTCTTTTCCTTTTTCTCTCTCCTTTTTTTTTTTTTTTTTAGTTTTGAAAATCTCTGCTCTCTCCCAGCTATTACTTCTTTCCTATGGATAACTGGTGAATTTTCTCTCTGGGGGTGAAGACAAGTCAGACCTTACAGGAAAAGCCAAGTCTAGCTGCTGCAGCACCTGGACCAAGCCCCCCACTTTTGTGGAAGGAAGTTGGTTGTTTGAGACCCCAGATGAAAAAGTTGATGCCAACACGATTTACAGTGGAAAAAGGACAGGGATGCTTCTCTGGAGAAAGTGTTGAGATCCATTGCAGGACAGAGCTCCAGAACATTGGCTCTGTTGTTGATTCCATGTGTAATTATATCAGTTCTTTCCCACAGCCCATGCCTAGGACTGGTCACTGGCAGACACCATCCATACAAGGCTTTGGTTTGACCCAGTGCTGTCCATGTTGCATTCCTGGGACATTCCTGCAGGACAGGACAGCACTGCATGAGGGGGAAGGGACTGCAACCCTTCATGGAGGGTTTGGGTTGGAAGGAACCTAAGAGGCCATCCAGTTCCCCCTCTGCTGTGGGCAAGGACATCTTCCACTAGACCAGCCTGGCCTGGAACACTTCCAGAGATCCAGGGACAGGCACAACTTTTCTGGGCACCCTGTGCCAGGGCCTCACCACCCTAACAGCCAGGAATTCCTTCCCAATCTCCCACCCATCCGTGCACTCTGGCAGTGGGGGCCATTCCCTGTGTCCTGTCCCTCCAGGCCTTGTCCCCAGTCCCTCTCCAGCTCTCCTGGAGCCCCTTCAGGCCCTGCCAGGGGCTCTGAGCTCTCCCTGGAGCCTTCTCCTCTCCAGGTGAGCACCGCAGGTCTCCCAGGCTGGCTCCAGAGCAGAGGGGCTCCAGCCCTGGAGCCTCTCCATGGTCTCTCTTGACTTGCTCCAGCAGCTCTACATCCTTCCCATGCTGGTGCCCCAGAGCTGGACACAGAACTCCAGGTGGGATCTCCCCAGAGTGGGGCAGAGGGTCAGAATCCTCCCCCCGCCTCCTGCCCACGCTGTGGGATCAGCCCAGCACTGCAAATGCACATGTCAAGCTTCTGGTGGCTACCAAAGACCAAATAATAAAGCAGTGCCCTGCCGAGGTTTCAGCTGGTGCCTGGGGAAAGCTGTGAAATGACTGCTCAGGATAAGGAGCACATCTTGGTCACCACGTCCTCCTCTGAGCAGTGCAACACCTGGATGCTGCTGCTGCTGTTCCTTCACATTGTCACTGGGCTGGATCACATACAAAGGGTAGGGAGAGAAAATGTGCTGAAGAATCCCCACAAACAACCTGTCATCTGGAAATTATTTGTCGCGATCTGATAATTGAGTCTTCTTCTAGCCATTTATTGTATGAGCTAAAATGAAAGGAAGAAGCAAAAGTCGTGGTGTGATTTGTTCTCCTGCATATTTGAACAGCTATAATTAAAGTTTTTAAGATTTAACTAGGGGAAAAAAAAAGCCTGTTAAGGACCTATGTATCTCAGTTGAGCTGAAGTTTAATTTAATCACCATGGTGTGACAGAAGTGCTATCCCAGAGATCAGGTTTCTGTCCTCAGAAATCTTTTCACAGCCGCTGAAGACACCTGACATCACTAATGCCAGACCTCTAGGACCAGAGTTATCTTGGAGCATTAAGAGGGCTCTCAATGACCTCACTTTCACCACAGCACCATGACACCCACCAAAGCCCTGCTTTCAGCAGGAATGTGCCCTGTTAGATATCCCTAACAGTAAATACTGTAAGGGAGCAGAGAAGGCTTCACTTTTGAGGATCTTCTCTCTCTCTTTTTTGTCCTCTGATGCTCATTTCTGAAGCAGATTTTCCCCCCTCCTCACCCCAGCTCCCCATATTTATTTTATTACAAGCATTTTCGCTAAAACGATTAACTCAATTTAAAATTTCAACTGTTTCCTTGCCAAGGATTTTAGGAATTTTCATTATTTCCTTTGGGAATTCGGAGATTGCGGTTAGCCAGTTTGGAGTTCAAGACACGAGAAATGCCAGCACAACTGAGGACTTGGCTGTAAAAGCATTTTCAACATGAAAGAATTCCAGCGTTTCATAAAAGGAAGTGTAGTACTTGAAGAGATATGTTGATATAAGGAAGGTCTTAGAAAAATGAAAGCCAATCTATTATTGCTTAAGTATCAAAGAAATCCCTTTGTAAAGGTGTTAAGCCCTTCTGAAGAAACACAGAACGTGTCTATTTATTTGTTGTGTATTTAAATGGTTTATGTATGATTAAGGAGCCAAGCCAGTATTACTGAGCTGGCTGGGGTTTTGGAGCTCTGTGGCTGTAGGCAAACATGAGTAAAAAGGTAAAACTTCTCTGCTAGCATGTGTCTGCAGGGCTGTTATTTAGCAGAGATTTCACCAGCCATGGGAGAATAAGTGCTTTTTTGAAAGGTGGTCTTAAAAAAGCAGACCCTGCTAGTTCTAGCCTTCAGATCTAAGGGACCAGTTCTGACCCCTTCAGCTCCCATGGGTGGAGGGTGATCTCAGTCTGTCACTGCAGCTAGAATTGCCTCATAGTGATTTTTTTAGCCTTATTTTGGGGGTTGAGCTCAGTGATACTCTCTCTTTGTGCTCTGCTTGCAGGTGAGGAGTGAGTCCCAGGGCAATAAATCACCCTTGGGACTGATGCTGGTGTGGGTAGGAGCAAAATTGCTTTACTTTCATCTGCCTGGCACAGCCCTGGAGAACTTCTCCTGCATGGCCAGTGCTGGGGATCACCACATCAGCTCTGCACAGCTGCAGGAACCCCTCTCCAAGGGGAATCTGTCCCACAGATCAGCCTGTCCCTGCTGGAATGATCCCAGGAGCTGTGCCAAGGCCACGCATCTGACCCTGCATGGGGGGCTACTAAATCTCCCCTTGGGACCTACAGTGAATCCCCACCAAATGACCCTTTCCCATCCCATGGCTTGAGCGACACAGCTCCCCAGGAGCTCTGCAGGGCTGGGATCCTGCCCTTCTCATTTATGCAACAGGGAAACAAACACTCGGGTTACCATGGGGTCCAAGTGGTGCTGCTGTAATTGCAACAGGCTGTGCCTCGCTCCCTAAATCACACTGGGGAGGTGGAAAGTGCAGGCTGTGTATTGGTCAGGGGACATGGGAAAGGCATGGGAGCAGGAGACAGGTATCCCAGGGTGGCTGAAGGGGTGCCAGCATCTGCTCTGGCCAACATCTTCTGGCCAGGAGAGCAGCTTGGGAACTGGAGATGCTTGGCTTGGGAACCTCTCTGGAGCAGTGATCATCCTGCTGAAATGTGACTTCACTGGTGACACTTCAGTAGAAGCCCCAGCTGCACCGTTCTCCCAGCTCCCCTATAAAAATGCAACGCTGATGTTTTAACATAAACAGGATGCCGAGCGCTGATCCGGCGCGGTTCCCGATGGAAACAAATGTGCTCCCATGCTGTTCCGACGCACTGCACGCCGTGGGGCCTGTCAGCAGGATGACAGTCCTGAGAGACAGCTCATTTCCCTCTGCTCTGGGAATGGCATCGCCCTAAAAGAGCCCCCAGTACAGCCCAGAACATAAAGAGAGTTTAGGTTTTGCCAGAGCTTTGCTGAGCGGTGTCGTGTCCATCCCAGGGTTCCTGTCTCCTCTTTCTCATTATTGACACTCCTCACCTTGGGATCAGTGGGGCAGCACCTGTTAGAGATGGGAAAAGAAAAAAAATGGGCTGTCTGCAAGTTTTCAGAGCAAATATGTCAATTTGGACTCTCAGTCTTCCATTGTTGCCACCAAAATGCCTGGTTTGCTGACCCCTCACCCCAGCACCTCTTCTTGCAAAACTCCATCTGCAGTGCCTAAAACTGGACCCCGAAAAATGATCATTCAGAATCTTTCCTGGAAATAAAGAAAAACAACCAAACCCAACACAACAGAGCAAACCCTGCAGCCTGGGCCCCCGCTCAGGAGGAGTTTGGCTGAGCCAGATGCCACCAGCAAGGGACACAAACAATAGGGACTTAGTGGGGGGCAGAACAATGGGGTTGGCAGCAGGGGCTGAGCTCAGGAAAGTACACACGAGCTCTGGGAGGTGGTGGCTGGGTGCATGTGCCTCTCCAGAGCTGGAAAAACTGCACTTCTACCAAGTCAGGCAGATATTGAGGTGATTTTCTCTGAGCAACCAAAGGGCACTAAATTATGTCCCAGAAAATGCATCCTTATCCTCCTCTGTGGGGAGCTGGGGACCCTGGGGATGCTTCTGAGGGGTCCTTGAGTTGGTGGGAGAGAAAAGGGAGGCAATGCCCCATGGAGAGCAATCCTGGACAGGCTCCTGGGGCTTGGAGCATGGGAGGTTTTGCCAAGTTCTCCACATATGTCTGCCATGGGAGAAAACCACACGTGATCTCTCAGAGACAGCTTGGAGAGCCCCCAGTTAATGTGCCCCCATGCAAAAGGTCTCTCTGTTCTCCATTAAAAGTCTCTCCTCAGTGTCTCTAATTGTAAACAAAACTGAAGTGAGATCAGAATTTTTATATATATATATATATATAAAAGGAGCTAAACTCAAAAACCAAGCCCCAAAGGAGGCCCCATCATTTCCCCCCCTCCCCTCTCCTGGTGCTAAAAATGCAGGTAATCCTGGTTTTATTTTCCTGCAACTAAGTTTGGGCATGATGTCATGTGTGTGGCTGAGCAGAGCAGTTTTCTGAGTGGACAAGTAAGTCTTGAGGATGTATTTAGTATTAATTTATGCACAGCAAATAAAAGCTTTGGTGCCAGAAGATGGGCAGCTCTGTACAGCAGATCAAGAGTCTACAGGGCTCAGGCCTGCTCTGCTCTGTCTAATCCTGAGGCTTTTTGCACAAAATAGAGGCTTTTTACCCCAAACCAAGGCTTTTGGCACCAAAAAGCCAAAGGACTGCCCATACAGAATGTGGAAGTCCCTAGGGATCAACAGCTCCCACTTTGAGGGTTTGGGGTACCCCTATTTAAGGTCTCTGAGTAATAGGGACACCTGGCCACCAGAAAGGGTAATTAGCCACTTGTTAGAGCCATAATTGAGTGAGAAGATTTGCATCTCAGGTCATGGCCACCAACAGCCAAGCTGAAATTTTGTTTTCACATCATAGGAAAAAATACCAAGTGCCAAGCCATGTGGTAAACCAAAATAGCTTATGAAGCATGCAGGTTTTAGAACACGGGGAAGGATGAACCAGGAAGAAAAAAAAAATGTAGCTTTATATATAGATGCTGAAAACCGAATATATCACATGACCCAGCCCAAAAAAGGCTTCAGTGAAAAGTTTGTGTCTGGGATTAAGAGCACTAGTCATTACTTTAACTATGTATGGTATGTTCTCATTTTGAGAAATGTGTACACCGAATATTTTAGCCTTTTCTCATGGAAGGATCCGAAAGGCAAAAAGCTTTTCAGTATTACGCAAATATTAGCCTTTCCAGGACAGTGTTGGCTGGCTGGCTGTTTCCTGTGCTCCTATATTTCCCTGTCTGTGCCTGCTTGTGTGCCCTCTGACTCCATGTGGGGTTTCTGTGGTGGTTGTTTTTTTTTTTTTTTTTTTGGAAGCAGAATCTTCTGGTGAAATGCAGGGCAGATCTGAGCTGTGCTTGGTTTCTCCCCTGACTTCCAGCAGTCCTGGTTGATAACCACTGAAATATTTGATGGGGTTTAGTGTGTTTGGGGGCTACTGGACTTTATCTGTTTTAATTCAATGCCCCACAATGGCTTTGGGAAGGTCATGGTGTGCTGAGAGCAGGATCTGACCCTTGGTTTGTCAGGTTTATAGACAAATTAGGCTCTTTCCATCTCCTGGATAATTCACATTTATGGAGTGGGATTTAGGGCTCTTCTGGACTTGCCAGTGTCCCATCACAGCCACTAAAGTGAACATCACACTGGAGATAGACAAACAAAGCTTCCCTACTAAAAATGGACTGCAAAGTGAGCCCAGCCAGGCTTAACCTCTCCTGGACATGCCAGCCATGGAATCTTGGAATCACCAAGGTTGGAAAAGCCCTCTAAGTTCATCATCTCCAGCCCTTCCCTCAGCGCTGCCAAGGCCACCACTCATCCACGTTCCCAAGTGCAGGATGCACTGCCCAAGGGTGTGGATGTGGAAAGAAGCTCCAGAGATGTTCTTGCTCTCGCTGGTGTTGCCATGAGCTGTGACGAGGCCTTTGGGAAGTCACAGGGTGTCCCTGCCAGTGAAATGGGGATAATGACACGGAGTGGCTTTGCCACGTGCTCTGAGCTTTGTTGACAAACAGAGCAGAGTAAAACCAAGGTATCCCTCTATTATTATGTATCTCAGTAAGAAAACTTCTCAAAGAATATTTTGCCCATCTGTTATTGATGGAATCCCAGAACAGTTTGTGTTGGAAGGGATCTTTAAAGACCCCTGCCATGGCAGGGACACCTTCCACTGTCCCAGGCTGCTCCAAGCCCTGTCCAACCTGGCTTTGGACACTTCCAGGGACCCAGGGGCAGCCACAGCTGCTCTGGGCAACCTGTGCCAGGGCCTCCCCACCCTCACAGACAAAAATTTCTTCCTTATGTCTAATCTAAACCTATTTTCTGTCAGTTTAAAGCCATGTTATGTTTTCCATTAAAATAAGCCTCTTTTAAACCTGGACTTATGGAACTGTGGTCAGCAGTTCTTCATGTTTCTTCATTTACAATCCCCTCCCCTCCAGAAGAAGCAAGTTGTTAAAACACTTTAATTGATCAACAACTCTGTTGTGCTGGTAATGCTGCTCTGGGGCACTTTGATAAATTAAAAAAAAAAAAAATTGTTTGGTTCTCCCCTGTCAAAACAATTTGCATTGCCTAAGCTGGGATTGGGCAGGACCTGGAGCTCCCTCACTCTGTGTGGTGGCTTTGCATCCCTGTGGCTTCTTTTGCTGCTGTGAGCAGCGTTTGGGACTTGCACAGACTTTACTACACCACGGGAGTTACACCAGTGCCAGAGTCCTCCGTCTAGACAAGCCCTTAAACCTGATTGCTTCATTCCATTACTGATAAAAAGCACTAGCCATGGGAATGAGTTTTCCTCTCCATCCTTTCTTCTTTTTTTTTTTTTTTTTTTTTTTTTTCCCCTTATATCCCCGAGGAAGGAAGACTTGATTTTTTTTCTGATCCACCCAAAAGAAACCACAGCAACCACAACTGCAATTATATATATATATCTTTTAAAAAAACCAAAAAACCTTTCTTGCAATTCTTTCACATTCTTTTTTAAGCTTCTTTGCTACATGTAGAACAATAAATGATTTAAAAATGAAACATAAAGGCATCTGTTTGCACTATATTTGAAATTAAATTGGATAAAGCTGAGAGGGAGCAGCTAGTGACTAATACCAAACAGTGCCCAAGTAATAGTATGACGAAGTTAACAGGACCCAAGTTAAGCTAAGTTTCTTCCTAAGGCAGGAAAGACTCCTTTTCTTAGCTCCCTCTAAATGTCACACTGACTTTTTGCAAGATGGGGCCAAAATATTTATTTTCTAAAGTTATTTTTGGTAGAGAACACTTTTAGGTCTTTTTTTCCTTTGTCCTAAGAAGATGACAAAGCCAATGAACATCGACACCAAGGGATTATTGTCTGGTGGCTTGGCTGCTGCAAAACCATCACCAATATAAAATTCTCACATCAAAGTGTTTCAGTCACTTACTGGAGAAAATGGAGCACAGACCAAAAGCGACACAAAAGAAACATCTGGATGTTTTCCTTGGTTTTATCCCATCCCTTTAAATCGCTCGTGCTCTATTGCTGTTTCCAGTGAGGCCAGGCTCCAGCTGGTTGATGGTTTGGGGGATGCAAGGCTGGGGGAAAAGTCATCCCTTTATCCACAGGCTCCGAGCAGATGCCCAGGAGGGCAGCTGGCAGCTACAGTTACATCCACAGCCCTTCCGCTGAGATACACGGTGTTGGATTTGATCTTATCACCTCCACAATTAAAAAGAAGTATCAGTTCCAGGAGGCCCATAACCACAGCTCTGGTGTAATTACAGCAGTCTTGCAGCACATTCACACTGTAGGATTATCCCTGGCCTGCCAGCTATAAATTATGCACTAAGTAGGACTCATAATGAAAAAAATGGCATCCTCAGAGCAGCTACCAAGAACATTTTAAGTGCTTGGTTATTGCAAAATGATGGAGCATTTGTAATGAGCCCATTGTTATGGTTTGGTTCTCTCTTACACTTGGCTTGGTGGTGGTGGTGGCAGGGAATTTATGTTCTTATTTTCATATGTTTCCATCTTTTTTAAGGCTTTTAGCACTCAATAAAGCTTAGGTTTTCATGACAATATTCAGACAAGATAGTTAATGAACCGGAGTCTTTAGCAATTGCAAACTGACTTTAAATGAAATTTATATTCTGAATCTGAGGCCATTTAGCCCTTTCTAATTTTAAATTCATTGCCTATCTGCCTCACAAATCAGAATTATGGGCAGAGTCAGCTGACCCTGGGGCTATTTGCTTATTTCAGTAGGTAAAAGAGAAAAAAATACAGATTATCATCAGAACTGAAGGCCTCGGTATCCACGTAGCAAGCAGAGATTTGGGGTTATGGTACCAATTTCCATTCTCTCTAAAATACTCCTTGAATCAGCAGCTGCCTTAGTATTTTCCTTGACCTGCTGAAATGGGAAGACTTTTTCCCAAATGTGGCTGTTGTGCAAGGGTGGGCACTGATGGACATAGAGGTGCTCACAGCTTCCACGCTCTCAGGTAGTTTTGTTGTCATACTGAAAAAGAAATCCAGTCTTTGTGGGCACTTCTGCATATTTTGCCTATGATTATTTTAACTTTTCAAGATTCCATTGCTATTAAGCATAAAGATTTCTGTGACACATGGTCTTATGCCTCAGAGATGGGACAGGAGCTGGGCTGTGAAAAGTAAGATTAATGAGCTGAAAATGCTTCTCAGAGCTGACAGATGATGCTGGCCCTTTCCCTCCACTTTAAATTCGGTGCTAAGGACCAGCTGTGACAGGGAAGTAGCAGGAACCTCATTTCTCTCAAAATAATAATTCTTGAGAGCTCACATGGGTGATGTACTCAGCTCTTAATTGCCACAAGTTGTGATGCTGTGAACTCTGAGCACACACTTTCAAATGAAGCTGTGAAAACACTCAAATAGGGTGAAGAACAAAAAAATAAAACCAAAAAACCCAGTGATATTCTTCACTTCTAAGGAAGGGCAGGCAGAAGTTGGCCTCTGATGTCTGCTTTATCCAAAGAGCAGGTATTTTATAACCTGGAAAATCCATCCACAATTTGCAGGTGGGGGAGGGCGGGTTTACTGATCCAATCCAGCCAAACCAAGTGTGATAAAGAGGAAAAAAAACTAGATATATTCCCACAATCACACAAATATTGGTGGGAAGGATTTTCTGAAGGTCTGTAGGTTCTCCTTGGAATGGGACCTGCTCAGTGATGGCTTTAGCTGAGCCTTTAAAACCTGCAAGGAGCAAGATTGTCATCACCTCCTGAGTGACCTGGCCCAGTGCTGCAACACCTTCAAATGAAGGCTTTTCTGTTAGTGTTGAATCAGAACACCTTGACCTTCAAAACCTGAGGGAATGCCCCAAACTGCACTCAATATCCCATGTATGGGGTCATCTGTGCTGTACTATCAGAGCAGTGGGATCTACCAGAAAAGCAGGATCAGGGTATAGCCAGGTTCCCCACAGAGGAATGACACCAAAAGTCAGAGCAGACTCAGACAAGATTTTCCTTGCCCATGTTACTTCTTATGGATCTCAGCTGGGATGGTTTGGATGTGGGTCTGGATGGAAGACTCCCAAATTCCTGAGTGTTTGTAGCCAGAGCTGTGTTTGGGTTGGATCTGCGAAGTTTGTAGTGCTCCACAAGAGTGAGTTATTTGTTCTAGCAAATGTACAAACAAGCAGACAAACAAAAACAGAAACGGAAAGAAAATCTGAGCTGTTCCATCAGCAATGGGATTAATAAGCCTCAGTTTCCTATGGCTTTGTGATTTCAATTTGAGTACCCATGTGGATTTGATGAGGTTTCATAAGAGCCGATCTCCTGCTTCAACTTTTCTCTCTGGCCACCCTTTTATTTTTTCACTGACCTTGTAGGAACTTAACATCTTGAAGATCTCATCAAACCCAACCAGAAAATGGCAAGGAATTCCACAGTAATTGGTGAAGAGTGATGGGCAGATGGACATGTAATCTGATCAAACAGGGCCTTGTTCCTGCAAGAATCTGGGCTAAAATCATGCAGATGGAGGTCATAAGACATCTTTGTGAAGCCTGTGTTTATTAATATATAGATGGGTCCTTGTCTGCCTCCCTGCAGAAGAATCTGTTGTTCTCTTTATCAGAGGTATTGTGATTTATAAGAAGAGGAGCAATTGAGAAGGAAGAATATGTTAGACAGGAAAGAGTTTGTAGATTTGGGACCATATTTGTCCTTACTTTGAAATCACTGGCATCAAAGCTGAGAAGTAATTTTTCTGAGACTCTCAGGGGAGAAATACTACTTAAAATAAAAATAGTGGGTAGGGGAAAAACTTCAGACCATCAGCAAGGAAGAAAAAGGGTTAATCCTGTCAAAACCAAGCAGCGATTTCTTTGCTTCCAGCTGAAAGGCAGAAATTGCAGAGAAAGGATGTGAAATGAGAAGCGGGTTCACATTTATAAGGGGCTGCTCCAACACTCAGAGTGGGAAGGTGGTGGGAAAAGCCGGCCCGAGTATGATGGCAAACAAACAAACAAACAAACAAACAGACAAACAGAAGGGCTTTGAAGGTGGGTGGCTTCCATGTCCGACTGTTTGCCATTGACTGAAACAAAGTCGCTCTGTGGTTTGTAATTGAGCGGATGCAATGGGAGCGTTCGGGCCTTTGATGATGGGTGTGGTTAGACGGCGTTTAGCAATTTTGGCGTGTCCCGCTAAGTACGGAGTGGTCCCTATTGTAGCGCTTCAGTCTGGCCTGTGAGGTGGCCAAAGTGTGTGTTCAGTGACAGCAAACCTCCTCCAAGTGAAAAGGAGCTACAGTCGGGCAGCTGCTGAGAAGAAAAGAAAAAGCAGGAAAATCCCCACTTTTCTGAGCCTAAGGAGATAAACCTGGGGGTTAAAGATTCTGCCTGGCGCCTCCTGCTCTCTTCTCCTCAGGAGCTTCCCAAAGAAGTAATCGGCAAGGCGGTGCTTCCCAGCGTGGGGTGGCAGAGGAAACAATGAGTCAGGTGAAGAGTCCCAGAAGAGCGTTTCATAAGCCCTTGGAAGAGAAACCGAGCAGCGCTGCCTGAAATAACTCCGGGTTGAGAACCCGAGAGCTCGGAGAGCAGCAGCCAAAGCACACTGGCCTGGAGGAACATGGCCAGGCAAGGCGAGGGAAGCACGGGCCCGGGTGCTGGGCTTACCCAGGAGGAGGACAGGAGATGCCAGGTCTGTCACAGGGCCAGGCTCTGGAGCTGTCACCCCAAATCCTTCATTTCCTGAGTCCTTGACCACAGTGATGGATGTGGGAGCATGGACAGATGGATTGAGTTGCTTTAGGAATGTTCTAGTCTTGCAGACACAGCGTGGAAAGAGGAAGAACAAAGTGACCACGGGAGCTGGCTGGAGAGAGCATTCCACTTTTACCTGCCCACTTCCCTCTCATCCCTCTCTCTTCACCCTCCCTCTCTCTGTCCCTGCGAGAGAGGGAGGGTGAAGAGAGAGGGATGAGAGGGAAGAGGGCAGATGGAGGGAAGGGAAGGTTTGCAGCAGTGTTCCTCTTGCTCATCATGGCTCCCAGGGAAGAGGTGTAGAACTCCACGGTGCCATCCAAGAGGAACTGGTCCATGACATTCATATTCCCTGTTTTCCACCCCAGAATTTTACATTTATTTCCTCTTTATGCACGCCACCTAAGTGGATCATCTTCTATGGTGGCCTTAATGGGTGTTTGATAATTTTTGGAGCCTGGAAATTTGTTTGGAGCATATTTTCAGCCTAAATCCTACAGGCTCCCTCCTCTGGTATAATTAAGGTCTATCAAGGAACTATATATGTTACAATAAGCTCCATAATTCAACACAGGATAGAGCCATCTGCCATGTCAGGATTCATACATATCCATAGGCAATTGAGCTCTGGATCTTGCACTGACAGTGTAAGGATCAGTTAAAAGTCTGAAGCTTTGCTCCCTCACACAGTACTGTGACAGAAAAGAAATTAAGCTGTAGATTTCAAAGTCAATCCAATTTGTATAAATAGGCACTGCAAAAATCCAGAGCTGCAGCTAACCACACATGGTCTTCTAACTTACACGGCAGCTCCTTGCTGGCAGAGACAATTCTGAGCCAAAACACGGCATCGTTGGTCATGGAGAGCACCAACTGTCCTTGCTCTAATTGCAGGGAAGGGATTGAGGATTAGGAGTTCTTTGAGTTCAAGATGGCTGGCAGCTTGATGGTGTTTGTACATACATCAAAGGCTGTGCTTCTCTACAACTCATTAATTTGGGTTGGAAATCTCACAAAAGGAAGTTTTCCAGAAATTCTGTGTTCTGCTTTTACCAGACAGTAGCAGTTGTGACAGCAGACCTTGGTCTGGGCTGGCAAAAAGTACAGAGGCTGACAAATATGATATTGGTGTCCTGTAGTAACCAAAATAACGACTTTTGATCAAAATAGTGACTTTAGTAGGTGGTACATGAAGACGACTCACAACCAGAGTGTGAATCAGCCCCAAAGTAGTAGCCAAGGACTCCTGACACCAGCCTCCAACCCCTCCTCCACAGGGTGCCTCAGGCCCAAACACAAGCCTTCCATAATTGGGGATTTAACCCAGACATGGCACATTTCTAAGCCACATGACACCTTCTTCCAGGTGACACAGCCCAGGAACAGGGCCTGGCACTGGTGTGGAAGGCAGGAAGCCACGGGCCAGGGCTTGGGTCATTCAAAGGCTGAGTCTACCACCTCCTGGGAATGTCACACTGCATTCAAGTCACCTTGGAGCATTCCCAGTGTCATGGCAGGAGGCAGTGCAAGTGGCCAGACAGCCCAGGACTCAGGGGTATTCCAGCAGGACCTGGCTCTGATGTTATTTTCTCAGTAGCTTCAGTCTATCCCCTTCCATTTCTCCAGGCCTCAGGTGTCCTGGGTGCAAGGCAGAGAGGAGCAATGCAGTCCCCAAGCAGAAGTGCCCTGAAGGTGAAGTCTCACCTGTGTGAGGGCATCAGCTGGAAAATCAGAATCCGGCCCTTTCTCTTGGGAGGCGGCATTGCAAATTCCATTCAGATTATTTAAAAAACATAGCGATTTGGTTACATAACTAAATCCAAGGCAGAATGAACCAGAGTATTTTGCTTAAAAGGCCAACATGTAAACTAGCTGTTTTGCTTAAAATAAACAGGACTCTCCAGAGGACAGAATTTCTCACAGTCTCCTCTGGGCTGGCCGTGTTCCTGCAGGACTTTGCTCCAAAGCAAAAGGTTTAGATGCTCTGGGGCCTATGGCAATATGAACATGCATTGCCTCCAGCTGGTGAGAAAACTTAAAGGTTATTGTGTTTCACAGGCAGGATCAGGCCTCCAGAGAGAAGGAGATTCCAGCTGCACAGCAACAAGTGCCACATTCAAAATTCCATGCTGAAATTCGTTATGAAATGATGCCATGAGCAGTATCCCATGCTTTGTTTCAAACCTTTCTCAGGAAAGTAATTAAAATAAAGTAAGGTGGCTGAAAACCTTCTCATTTCTACAAAGTCCTTGGATTTATGGAGTTTAGCCTGGAGAAAAGGAGTCTGAGGAAAGACATTCTCTGTTTCTACAGCTACATGAAAGAAGTTTGTAACCAGGTGAGGTTCAGTGTCTTCTCCCAACTTACAGGACAAGAGGAAATGGCCTCCATTTGCACGAGGGGAGGTTTAGATTGGATATTGGGAAAAATTCCTTCATGCAAAGGATTGTAAAGCACTGGAATAGGCTGCCCAGAGCAGTGGTAGAGGCCCCATCTTTGGAGGGATCTAAAAGCCATGTGGATGTGGCACTTGGGGACATGTGTTAGGAGGTAGGTGGCCTTGGCAGTGCTGAGGAATAGTTTGACTTGAGGATCCAAAGTTTTGTCTTTGGATTGCTTTTTATCTTTGCTGTTCTCTTTTCTAACCTCCCCATGAATTCTTTGCTCTCGTTGAGCTTTCTCCCAACAGAGAACTTCTGAGCTCAAGCACTACAAGGGACTGGAGTGATAGAACAAGGAGGAATGGCTTTAGGTTGACAGAAGGCAGAGATAGATGAGCTACAAGGAAGAAATTATCCCCTGTGAGGGTAGGGAGGTTCTGGCACAGGGTGCCCAGAGTGGCTGTGGCTGCCCCTGTATCCCTGGAAGTGTCCAAAGCCAGGCTGGATGGGGCTTGGGATAGTGGAAGGTGCCCCTGCCTAGGGCAGGGGTTGTAACAAGATGAGCTTTCAGGTCCTTTCCAACCCAAACCAGTGTGTGAATCTATGGTTCTACGTTTCTGTGATTATATCCAGCTGGAAAGCTGCTAGAAGGAGACAAGGAACCAGTGATGACCACTATTCCCTTCTGGAGTCTTCCCTGGCCCACAGCACGTAGGTGATGTGGTGGGTGTGCAAGGGCACCAGCATTCCATTTCTTTCAGCCTTGTAGCATTCCCTGGTGTGGGGATAATTCTGAATACTGCCATAATTAGTGCTGTGCCTCGGCGTTAACAGAAAATCCATCTTGGACTCCCGTGACTCAGCACTGCAGCAAATCAGCCCCGCTCGGCTCCCCGCGAGCCATTGTCTCCCAAATTCGAAACAGAAGGTCGGGCAAACACAGAGCCCTGACCTTTTGGGAAGGTTGGGTTTTACACCACGCCGAGGGGCTGGCAGGGGGAGGAAGCCTCCAATTCAGTTGAGCAGCGAGGAGCTGGAGCAGAGCAGCCAAAAGGATGTGGCTGAGGAAGCTGAGGGCAGCGCGGCTGTGGGTGATGAGTTGTGTGAGAGGGGTGTAGGTAGAGTGGCCAATTCAACAAAAATAAGGTTGGAGACTTCCCTGCCCAATGTGCCTGACATTAGGCAGAAATCCTCCAACAGATTTGGGGTCCCAGGTGCTGGGTGCTTAGGCAGTACCTGCACAAGAGTTTGGAAGCTGCAGAGCATTTGCTGTGGTGGTTTTCTCTAGAAAAGAAAAAAAAAAGAAGAAAAAAAAAGAAAAGGCCCCCCAAAACAAAGCCAAGCTGTAAAATAACAATGTGTTGAATTAATTCTGCACGCTGGGAACGTTGAACGGCTGGTGGTGAAGTCCCAGGAATGTGATGCTGCTGCTTCACAATTCACCCTCGCGGAGCTGGGGGTGGTTCATTGTCTTCCAGCTGCACACTGAGGGCCCAGGAAGAAGGAAAATGCATCCACATCTCCCAGGAAAGTCAAGATGTCTGTGTTTCTTGGTCACAGGCAAAGGATTAGTAAAGCACCATTAACCCTACTATAAAAACACACCAGTTAGGACTTCTTTCATCCCAAACAAAGTTTATAAACACACCCTTATCACTCAGAGAATGTTTATCTTCATGTGCTATAAGTGGATTGCAAGAAAGCAACAGTAGCTAATGAAATTAAATATGATGTTTGGAGGTACATTTTCTTCACTTAACTAACTATGCAAGCATGTGTGCATGCATGCCTGTGTATTTAAAGAAAAAGAAGCAAGCCTGGGGTTTGGTTTAGCCTAAATGTCCCATTCCAACATTAATTTAGAAGCCTGAATGATACACGTGGAAGAGTAGGAAAGAAGGAAAACTCTTTCCTCTCCTCTCCTCTCCTCTCCTCTCCTCTCCTCTCCTCTCCTCTCCTCTCCTCTCCTCTCCTCTCCTCTCCTCTCCTCTCTCTTTCTCTCCCTTACCCAAGCCAGCTCAGAGGAGCTTTTCAGGCCATGCTCTGGGAGGATTCTGCACACATTTGTAATTTATGATCACTCACTTTAGAAGCGATTAACGGCAGCAGAAACCTAATTACAGCCTCCCTGGCTGAGCGCAGCATCCTTTGGGGCTGGGGTTTTAATTGTTTTCTATTTACATTCAAGCTTCCAGGGGCTAACAGCCCGGTAAAGACCCCCAACTAACCCCTTCTCCTAAAAGCTTCATTTATTCTTAATAACATGTTTATAGACCTAGCCTCATTTTTCACAGGAAGGTCACGTTTGTTATCCGTGGTTGTTAGGGAAATGATTAAGGAATCCCGGAAACAGTGGAAGTTCCTACTGAGGAACTGCACAAATGTCTGTTAGCAAAATGCTCTTTCCAGCCTGTGAACAGCCATTCATGGACATGGACAGGAGGATGCCTGTGGCATATGGGATCTGTACCTAGGAGAAGAGCAGGAACTGCCTGCACAGTTCAGCTTAATGTGCTCTAATTAGTCCTCTTGGCCTTGACCAAACATAAATTACTGCCATCAGTGTTGTTTTTTACTAAGGGGAAAGTGGAATAGGTTCAACCCACCTCGCAGAGGTAGGAAAATATTATTGCAGACAATAAATTTGTCAGTACTTTATTTGGGGAACTCGAGTGCAGTCACTCTGTCGTGCCAGCATCCCGGCAAACACGGAAGCTTTCAGATAGAAAGATAAAGGTCTCTCAAAAGAAAATCTCCTTAAGCAAACTGGAAACACAGCTCTCACAGAGAGAAGCTGGTGGATTAGTGTTTCAGGTTTACTTATTTGTGTTAAAACTGAAAGGGTGAGGAGCTCAGTGTGGTAGGTCCTGCATCACTTCAAATCAAATATTTTGGTCCAGCCGCAGCATGGTTACAGATGGCCACGGATGGGAATGGATAGATGAGGCTACTGTGGTGTTGAAATGTTTGTGACACTGAGTTCTGATAGAGCATTCATTTCAAATGAGAAGAAATTTAGTTGCCTATTTTTTCCTAACTCTGTTTTACTGGTTGTGTTTTCCTCATCTTGATTATTGCATGCCTAAAAAAGAGGCCCAAGGTGTGACTTGCAAGGAGACTTTAAAAGGTTTTTTAGAGGAGCTTAGATATACATTTAGGTTGCTGAGAATTGCTGTACATCAGCTGAGCCTTGACAAGGGGAGCAGTGGATGTGACTCCAGATGCCAGGCAACGAGCATTTCCTTGAGCCCCTCTGAAGGGCTTTTCAGGACAGCCTTTAACTCATGAGGAATAATGAGCTGGACCCAAGCAACTTTGTTCAGGATAACAATTTGGTTCAAACTGGTACACCCCTCCAGGAAATTCAGTTTGTAATTGTCATATTCTGATGAAAACCCCATTTGTCAGGAGGACATTCCTGACATCCCTTCCCTGAACAGCTTAAATTCCCTTCATAAAAGCAGAACAATTAGATTAATTAATATTTATAGTAAGGAAAGTTGCAGTCATGCTTCCAGACCCTTTTTTGGGTGCTCACAGATGCAACTTCCAGCCAACATCTTTTCATCATCATCTGCTGCAGACAACCTGCAGAGCACACTGATGTGCTGAAAGCCCAGACTGGGGTTTAAGGAGGGGTTCTCCATCTGAAAGTCTTGCTTGAGCCTGCAAAACTCGCTGCTTAAAACACATTTAGAATTGTGGTTGGATACCTGGAAAAGGTTCTTCCCCCACAGGGTGCTGGGCACTGCCCAGGCTCCCCAATGAATGGGCACAGCCCTGAGGCTGCCAGAGCTCCAGGAGTGTTTGGACAACACTCTCAGGCACAGGATGGGATTGTTGGGGTGTCTGTGCAGGGCCAGGAACTCAAATTCATCCCTGGGGATCCAACTCAGGATATTCCATGATTCTGTGTCAGCCCCATGGTGGCAAAGAACAGGCAGAGCAGCTCCTCCCTGCTGTGAAGGTCACAATTTGGGAAGCAGCACTGGACAAGGGTCCATGCTTCCCCCAGGAGAAGATGGAGTTTGGCAGTCCTGAAACATGGAGGAAAGGGTGGCTAACTGGCCCTGTGGCTTTCAGTGAATTCCATGTGCCAAAAGACATCCTTGCCTCTTTGCTAATCACAGTGGTCATTCCAAGAGGGAACACCAAAGGGCTGGATCCATGGGTGATCCCAGAAAACTGCACACCTTGGTAAAAAAGTACCTTTGGCACTTCCCTTGCCTTTGGGCTGTGTTTCACAGAGCAGTCACTGGTGGAAGTGCAGGACTGGGGGATCTCTGCTTTCTGCAGTGACACAAGGGCGAGTCCTGGATCCTGAGGTGGAGGGTGTGAGCCACCAGCCTTTCCTCCCACACTGCCTGTGGAGAGAACATGGTGCTGGACAGCCTGATGCTTTTATAACAACCTCTTCTTCACAAAAAGTCCAGTGCCCCGTCCCTTACTTCAGCCTTCTCCCTAAACCCAAGCCATATAATTCCTGCTGCCTTTCCCTGTCAGTTTGTGTAGTCCTTCCAGCACCTCCACCATCCAACTTTTTTTTGGATGCTCATTTTCCCCTTGCTTCTCCTGGTGGGATCTTGAGACTGACATAAATATTCCTGGGGACTCCAACAGACCATTTTCTGCTGAGTTACACGGCTGGAAACCCAGAGCAATCCTACTCACTGGAAACACTGAAGTCAGTGGAGCTACTGCAGCATTCACCGGTGGGAGTTGAGCAATGTCCTGAGCAGCTTCCCGGTGTGTTTTCCTCCCTTTCTGTTCCCGTTCTCTTCCAAGGGAAAAGTGAGGAAGGGAGGATGAATGGATGCGTGAACCATGCAAACACATCGACTCCCTCTAGTGGCTTTGACTCCATATGGAAGTTGAGGGCTCGTTCCTTCATCTCCAGCCTCAGAGGACTCAGTTATCCCAGAGCAGCCCAGGGACTGGGCTCAGGCAGGATAAGGGACACTGCTGCAAGACCTGTCCTCTCATGAGACCCTTTTCCCTGAAAAATGAATTTATTTGGAGAAGGAACAGCTCATGTGCATTGGGAGGGGAAAGACAAGAGCTCCTTGTGAGTGTGGAGAGCCCAGGACTCGCTCAGGATCAAATACACAATGGCCTCTTGCTTGCTGTGCCTCTTGTAGACAGTGCTTTGTCCAAAAAAGGCTTTTATTCAAGTTTTTAAAGCCATGTCACCAGAGATGTGTTGTTTTGCCTGTCTTTTCTGCCCTATGTGGCTGATTTTTTGGGGACTTTCCTTTCTTAGCTCCATGAAACCATACCTATGTGTGATTGCTTCTTCCTTTCAAAATGAAGTCCTGTGGTTACATCTGCATCTTCACTAAGCTCAGAATCATTCCCAAAATCCTCCCCTCTGAATGCTTGAACACAAGAGCTAGATTAGTTTTACTTTTTCAGTAAAAAGCCTTTTTAAATTTTGTATTTTTTAGAACAATACCACAGGTCCCTAAGGGATATAATTTTTTTTCTCCCAGAAACAAAAGAAGAGAATTGTCTTCAAATTGTAGCCACAGAGGACAATGTCAAAGACACGCTCATTAGCTAACTAGGTCCTCAGTGCAATGATCCCAAATGTCCCTCTGGATTTCCTTGGTTTCCTGCAATCCCCAGTCCTATTACAGGCATTCAGGCAGCTGTGAAGTCGTTGTATGTTTAAAGAGCAGCCAGTGTGAACAGACTTTTCCTACTTTAAGAACATATTTTTTAAGAATACAGGAATATTAGCTATGAGGAAGAAAGGTTTTACAATGAGGGTGGTGAGGAAGTGGCACAGGTGGCCCAGAAAGGTGATGGATGACCCAGCCCTGGAAGTGTTCAAGGACTGAGCAACCAGATCTAGCCGAAAATGTCCCTGCTTATTGCAGAGGGATGGACTAGATGGCCTTTAAATGTCCCTTCCAACCCAAATTATTCTGTGATTCCATGGTTATAAATTTTTCAGCACTCCTTGAAGATGTGCCTTCTTCTGCCCACCAGTGGAGCTGCAACTTTGCTCAAACTCTTCCTATCTCAGCATCACTTCTGTCTCTTTCAAGCACTGCTGCCCACCTCGAAAGCTCTTGCAAAGGTTTCTGTGCCACCATGAGGCTTTCACCATGTCACACCACAGTGCATTTCTAGATGGTTCCCACAATTCCCAAACCCATTCCTACCGGCCTCTTTTTGTCCTCTCTCCTGTTCCTGTGCCACTTGCCACTTCCCATTCAGTATCAAGAAACTTCGCACAGGTCACTGATGTTCCTCATTCTCCCAGCCCCTGCTGGATTTGTGCTCTCTCCCATGCTTGCAGGAAGTAACCAAAGCACAGAGGTGCATCCTGGACCTCTTTTAAAAATTCTTTTGCGACAGCAATAGGAAAAAATGCACAGAAGTGGGGTGCTGGCTTGTCCCATTGAATGTTCCTATGCCCTATGACAGTGGAGCTATGAATAGAAGAAGTGATGACAATAATAATTAGGATGGGCTAATTTTTATTATTTTTCCATGGAAACTGGAGTGTTTCTGTCAGTGTGATTTCTTGTGCGGCCAGAGGAGATGGAGAGGCCCAGCCTCTGCAGGGTGACTCAGACCCTCTGGATGGAGCAGAGGGGGTCTGGACTGCACAGCTGAGCTCAGGTGAGATTGATCCCTTGGGATTTGCAGCTGCCCACACCCCAGCACTTCTAACGGAATGGAAAACGCTCCGGGCTTTTGGAAGAGGCAGCCCTAAAATCCCTGATGGGAGTTTTGGTTTTCCTTTTGTAAATGAAGCTGGTGATCCCAGTTCCTGACCAGTCTTTGTTTGCTGACAATGTAAACTCCTGGGGCAAGGATACTTTTTCCCCCTGGATTGCAGCAGAGTTTGGCTGCTTGCTCATCCTCTCCTGCCTGGGCCTCTGGCTGCTGCAAGGGCACCAAGGGATCATCGCTGTCAGTTTACAAACACAGGCATCTCCTCCTTTTTTTTTTTTTTTTTTTTTTTCCTGTGGTTTCCTGCTGAATCTCCAGACTAGGACACCGAAAAACATACAATTAGTAAATCTCCAAATCCCCAGCTGAAACAATTACAACCCCGTGGCTGTGCAGCAATGAGATGCTGCTGGATAACGTAATCACAGCTTTACATGGCTGCTGCAGATCTCTGGGTTTGTAATGATTTCATTTCCCCTCTCCCACCTCCTTTATATTTGCTATTATGTGAAACCCTAAGAACTAATTACAAGTGGGTGGATCAAAGATGATACATTTTAATTTTCCTTCCAGCCTCACCCACTGACGGTGAGGAATCCAGCACAACCCATTAAACTGTAGGTACTTGCTGACAGAAAGGGAACCATCTGCTGAATAACTTCTGTTAATTATTTTGGAACACACTAACAAGAAGAAAGCACAGGCCTGTAATGACCTTTCCCTTGGTGGCAGAATCCACTGCAAAGTAGACAGCTGTGGCTTGAAGCCAAAAGTTAATGGTTAGTATTGGCACAAAAGACTTTGGCGCACTAGTATTTATTAATTTCCCTGTAGTGGAGAAAATATTCCAGGCATTCTGAGTAAAAAACTTCCTAGCACCTGCACAAAACCCAGCTCCAAAATATTCATTTAGAGCATTTTTCAAGAGTCCCTCAGAAAATGTGGACTTCACATGTTTACTTCCTTGTGGTGTTCTTTTTGTTTTGTCACATCTGATTTGGTCAAACAACCTTTTGTTTTGTTTAGCAATGAGCAATATTTACACAGGGCTTTTTTGGCACATAAGAATCACAATTATTTCATGTCCCTGAGGCAAAGAGGTCGATGGAAACTTATGCCCCTTGTAGACACGTGGACTGGTAACTCATATGTTTTATTTTTATCTATTTTGTCTGTTTTAGTGCACCTGAATAAACTGGCTTTTTCTTTGCCCTTTCTGGTAGATGCCTGCTGGGCTTAATCCAGAGATCACAGGGGTTTCTGTGGAGCTGAGCAGACTTTGGATCACCCCTCAGAGTAGCTGGATATCTTGAGTATGAATTACCCATCTGCCTTAATACTTAAATGGTGTGAAACTTCACCCTGTTTCTTAATAGGTTTTGCAACAGAGCTGTGCCACTGTTTTGAGGGAAGAGAACAGAAGAAGGATATCCCACTGAATCCTGCAGAGTATTTCAGCTACAGCTCTGTCCCTCAATGCTAAAATATTGAACTTTTGAGCTGTATTTTAAATTAAACAAGGGATTGCCCATTGCATAGGAGGCCTGGTGTACTCTGCTTGATATCTTTAGGGGTTTTTTTTGACTGTAGAAACTACGGCATTTCAGTGCAGCAGGGCCATTTCAAGGAGAGTTTCCTCATGTGCCTAACCAGGAGCTCTAACCAGGAATGCTTTCTAGGTCTGTGTTTGCAGCCTTATTGCTCTAAGAGCAGCAGGTAAAGTAAAGACGAAACATAAGTGGTAAATTAAAAGCTGTTTGTGTCTAAGTCATCCCATCTGTGTCTTTTGGATAGAAGTCAACCATCTTTGAAACCACATGCATCAAGCAATTGGCTAAACGTCCTCATAGACAGGATGTCTCCTATTTGCATTTGAAGTGCTGTGCTTTCTGTTTAAAATACGAATGCAACTCCCTTATACCATTTTCTCGACCTGTTTACAAATAGTGGCTGTTGCATAATCGAAAATAGGTGTTAAAATGCTGAGGTTGTCAAGGGGCTTTAAAGCATCTTTGTGTGAAGTACATGAGATTTATTGAAAACACCTGAGGTAGTGAATGCCCCGGGCTCTCCCCTGCCTCCAGCCCAGCCCACCACCACCACTGCCACCCACCACCACCTTTGAAGTCCCTTCATTGGTCATAGAGGCTCTGCAAGTTCGTGTACACACCTATCATTCAAAGGGCAATATATTATCCACATGACAGATGTAATCAGTCCCTTGGTCTCTTAGAAGTGCAGCTGTTGGTGAATTCTTTTTTGTGAATGTAATATTTGAGAAGACTTAAGTTAAAAACTGACACTTCCATTGAAATCTCATCTCCTTTGGAAAGCAGGTTTCCCTTTTCTGGCTCTCCTCTGCTTGTGACAGCCAGGGATGTGTCAAGCAGCATTCAACTGACAGTTTCCAACAGAGATGCCATTAGCAAAGATGGCATGAAAATAACACTCCCTTAGAAACACTTTTAATGTGAGCTGTTTGTTTCCAGAGCTGTGGCAAGGCCAAGTGAAGAGGAAAAACCTAATTTAGGAGGAAGGCATCTATTGCAAGGAAAAAAGAAAAAAAAAAAAAAAAAAAAAAGAAAAAAAAATGCTGCAGTTTGGGAACAGGTAGATGCAGAGGAACCAGAGGGAGCAGTACCAAATGAGGAGAAGGGGAGATGCAGGGACCAGTAGTGATGATCTTGCTCCATTTAACCCTCAGTCTGTGCACCAAGCAGGTGACTCCAGCTCAAAGCCACTCTAGAAAATGGCATTAAGGGCAAGGAGAGGTGTGGGGGAAAAAAATTGTTGGCAGCAGTTGCCCAGAGAAGCTGTGGCTGCCCCATCCCTGGAAGTGTCCAAGGTCAGGTTGGACAGGGCTTGGAGCACCCTGGGATGTGGAAGGTGTCCCTGCACATGGCAGGGGGTGGAACAAGATAAGCTTCAAGGCCCCTTCCAATCCTAACAATTCTATGATTCTCTGAGGTCTGGAAGGAAGGCAATTCCTTGCTTTCCAAAGAGGGAAAGGTACCCATCCCCAGCTGGGCCAGCTGCCCAAAGTCTTGGCTCAACTGGGAGGCAAACCCCAGGCTACCCAAAGGCTCGGCCAGTGCCTGAACCACGGGCTCATCCTTTCCTTTTGTTGGTAAAAATAAAAATATGACCTTCTTTTGGCAGCCTTACAGAGCAGATGCTGCTTTTTAGATGACAGCATAGAAATGCAGAAAAACTTTGGGGATTTGCAGAAATTCTTTCCAACGACAGATTGTCTGGCCTACCAGTGTCATAATGTCAGGCCTGAAACACGCCATAAAGCTTTCTTTCAGCAGAACAAACATAACCCCCTAGACCAGCTCTGTGACAAGCAAGTAAAACAAAGCAGGATAATTGTGGCTGGAAACCCACCAGGCTCTTAATGTGACCTCTTGAATACTAATAGTTATTAGAGATGCAATGAATAAACGTCAGGAATATCACCAGCAATCTGTATTTAAGAGAGGGACTCCAGATGAAAAGTTTGTGAACACAAAAACCACTTCTGAATATGAGTTACAGTACAGAGGAAGTGCTCACGTGGCTTCTGGAGAGCCTGGTGGACTCAAGGATGGAGACAGAGGACTCCTGGCTGCTACAAGCTACCAGATTGTCAAATCCCCTGATGCAGAAGATGAAATCCAAGATTTTTATGGAGCTTCTTTGCTCAATAAACACACAGGTGGAAAATAAGCGAGGAGGGAATAAAAAGGATATAGCACAGTGCATGCTGATCCACCTTAGCATTTTTGGAAGGCCACAGGTTGCCTATAAACAGTTTTTTGTGGGTGGGAGAATGTGTCAGTCATGTAAACAAGGCAGCCCCAGGTGCCCAAAGCTCTTGGGAGATCCCACTCCGTTCTCCCTCCCACCCAATTACTGAATAACTGGGGGAGGTGAACCAGGGGTGTGTGGCTTACGGGGTTATGGTCAGAGTGCCTTCAGGGCAGGAAGGCTTCCTTTCCTAGCAGAGTTTGCCTTTGCCTTTAACTTTGAGCATTTTAACTATAATCTCAATACATTTTCCACTTCCAACCGTCTCCTTCGTGCTCCAGCATCAAGGGTGACACGTGCACTGGCACAGGTCCTGCCCAGAGATAATTCTGTGCTCAAAACCAAGAACTTTAATATATGCAGCCAGAGACCTGGTGTTGGTAAGACCAAACAGTAAAATGCAGTTGCAAAATGCAAAACTTTGTGATGCCAAGAGAAGTTCTGGTTTGGCTGACAAGTTTCTACTCTTCTTTGCATAACAATGTGAACAGAATTGACAGAGTAAAAAAACTACAAAAAAAAAAAACCCAAAAAAACCCCAAAAAACCCCAAACCCAAACAAACAAACAAAACCCAACAAAAAACCAAAAAAAAATCAAACCCAAAAAAGCTAAAACCCCCACCACCAGAAACAAAAAAAAAAAAAAAAAAAACAAAAAAACCAAAAACCCAAAACAAACCAATAACAAAAAAATTTTAAAAAACCACCCCAAAATCCTACCAAAAAAACCCCAGCAAAACCACAAAACACCTCAACCCTATATTTTGTTTGTGCAGGAACTGGAAGAGGAGAGAAATGGGACACTGAGATTTTCCATATGTGGGTCTCAGTGCTGCAAAGGAGAAGCCAAGGGGTTTGATTCCAAATAGCCACTGGTGTGTGGCCATCATTGCATCCTACTGAGCAGCACATTTTACATAAGTCTTTTTGCACTAATTCTTGAATTTTTGATTTGAAATGACTCAGATGCCTTGGATGCTCCTTGGGTTGGTGCCTGGCCCTATACCCATGGCAAGGAACAGACTGACCTCTTTTATCCACATTTAATGAAGGAGAAGAGATCTTGTGGCAGCACAGCCAAAGCTGGTGTGGCTCATGCAGAGCTGTTCCCCTTTAAATTGGCTGCTCAGCTGAGCCATTTGTGTGATTTCAGCAGATCAGATATGTCAGCCTGTTTCCTTTTTCTCATTCCCTTCTCCAGCGTCACCAGTGATATGACTTAAGACTTGGGAGGTAGCACTGAGGCTCGTTGGGTGGTGTATGTAAAATGAGACACTGTTTAGTTTCAAGGCTGGGATTTCAAGAGCTTGGTTGCACAGGCTGGGTAGAAAAGTGTTTCTTTTTATAGGTTTTGAGTGTGCCACCTTCAAATGTCATAGAGAAACCCCTTGTCCCTGCCACGGACCTCTGCATCTGCTTGGCTGCTTCCTACTCAGCCTTGTCCTTACCTCTTTCCCTTCTTTATTAGGGAAACAATCCCTTGGAGGTACTTTTGGTTTGTTTTGGGTTTTTTTAGTTGATTGGGGGTTTTTTTGGGGGGGATGGGGTGGTTTGTGAGAATACAAGGTTTCAGCACTAAAGCACGTTTACATTCAGTGATTGAGTTGGACAGGAATATAACAATGCCCTAAGATACAAAAACACCCAGCTTGTACAAGAGGATGAGCCAAACCAGGCCAGCCTTATTTTGAGCCTGAGCTGGGTCCCACCTTTCAAACCCACGCCTCACCCAGGAGCAGAGATGTCCTGCTGGGAAAGCTGTGATCAGTGTGGTGCTGATTAGACTTCAGATGGTGCGAGCCTGAGGTCCTAATTGCTTCCATGGGTGTTTGCACCTGCCCTGTGCACTGCAAGCTAGAGGCATGGCTGGAGAGTTCCTGGTGTGAGGAGATGTGTGACCAGGGCCAGTGACACAGGCTCAGTGCTGGGGGGCTGCCTGAAGGGTGTTTCACCCTGTTTCCCATTTGCTGCAATTAAATTTCCCCTCTGTTTCCCACCTTACACATCCCCAGACCTTTCCACCTTGCTGTGGATGCTGAGACTCTCCTGCCAGTCAGGCAGGGGTAGAGCAGAGCTTTTAGTAATGAAATTCAGAAAGTCATGTCCCCTTTATCTGATGGGCCCAGGGAGCCTCGGCAGGCCCTTTGTTCTCAGCTCTGTGTGGGGGAGCCAGAGGATCCTCCTGGTTCCGGGATGGGATCTAAGGGGACTGGTACCCAGAGAGGCTCTCAGATCTGTCTGCCTGCCTAAGCGTCCTAAAAAAAGTCCTAAAAAACACACTGGCTGCAGCATGCATAGCCCAGTGTGAAGTCAGCCAGGAACAAGCCAGAGAACCTGCCTCTGACCCTGAGGACATTGCTTGAAAAATATTTTCCAGAACTCAGTGCCTGGGGACCTGCAGCTAACAAACATTCTGGAAGTGTAATCACAGCCTTTGGCTCTGCTGCCGAACCACCTACGGGAGGTGAGTTTAAAGAGAGCGGCTTTAAAGCTGTCAACAGAAGAAGGAGGGAAGCCAAATTGCTTTCGTGCTTGCACTCTCGTGCCAGCTGGTTTGTCATGGGATTGGTATGTAGCAAAGATAGAGTTGTCTGCAGAAAAGCTGTATTATTCTTTTTTTGGATGGGTCCACTGGAGATCAGTCAGGACCCACAGTAATTTCCTGAGGGGACAAATCCAGGCCTGAGATAGGCCACTGGCTCCTCGGAGGTTGCATGGAGCTCTGTGTTGGGTCAGAAAGTCAGCCTTTGAGGAGAAGAGCTGGAGAAGCCTTCCAGGAGTGAGAGCTGATAAGACAGCAGCTCCCCAGCTGTGCTGTGGCCTCACAGAGCCGCGGATGTCATCGGAGGAATGAGAATTAATAACCATGGGCCAGACTCTGACCTCTGCTATTCAGCCATAGATCCCTGGCAGCTCGTGGGACTCATCCCAGCCCTCCCACAGCCCAGGTCCCCTTGTCTCCCACGGACTCTAAATGGAGCTGGGGACATCTGGTCCCTCTCCAAGGCAGATCCATGTGGAGAAGGATGTAGGATTGGAGAGCAAGCTGAAGGCCAAGGGTGTGCTCCTGGGCAGAGTGTGGCTCCACTCTTCCTCCTGGCCCCTGGAATAGAGGGGTGTGATAAGGACCACCCAGCCAGGGATGTAATGTCCTGTGCCAGTCCAAGGGGGACCCCTCAGATTGGGTGAGAATGTGGCACAATGGGTCAATCATGAGCAGGGATACATAGGTTTGATAGAAGAGAAATCCCTGGCCCCAGACAAAGCATGTGGTGTATTCCCACAAGGATCCAGGTGAAACTGAGGTCAATCACATTAACAGGAGCTTTTCCAGACAAAGAATTTGCCAGGTGTCCCGGCTGCAGGGTGGAAGGTGTTGGTCAGCATGGAGCATCCTGGAAATGTTCTGCTGGTGTCAGCTCTTGTCTGTGGGCTCGTGGGACACACAAAGCCTGAATGATAAGGATGGGGGCAGGTGGCCTTGTGAAATGGTGCAGGGCAGGAATATATTGCCAAACCATCCAGGGAGGAAGGGCAGACAAAGGCTTTCCCCTGCAAACCAGTCCCCAGTGCTCTTTCAGGATTTTCCTCCAAGATGTCGTGCAGACATGAATACCCGAGGTGGCACCCTCAGCAATGGTGCACCCTCAGCAATGGTGTGGGGCAGGAATATGTTGCCAAACTATTCAGGGAGGATAGGCAGACAAAGTCTTCCCCCTTCAGACCAATCCCCAGTGCTCTTTCAGGATTTTCCTCCAAGATGCAGACACGAATGCCCGAGGTGGCACCCTCAGCATTTCCCTCAACAACTCCTTACGTTCATTTGCTCAATAAAACACACTAATGTAAGAATGCAGAGGGGTGAATGGGCTGTAGAGAAGAAAAGGACTAAATGTATGCAGCATAAATCAAGGCTAAAGGGTTCCCAGCCCCCATAGCACTCTTTGTGACCTGTGTGGGGCTGGGGTCTTCCCTTGGATCACCCACTGCCACTTCCTCGGGCACCTTGAGGTGAGAAAGCACACAACTGGCCAAGTTGGGCTGCACAGTCCTGACAAATTGTCCTCCTCTAAAGCCCCAGCTGGGATGCAGCCCTGCAGCAGATATGAAGGCAGAGGCCTTTCCTCACCCTCTTCTCAGAGGTGCCTTCCCAGGGATGTGAGACCGGCACCCGTCGCTTCCCCGGCTGCGAGGAGCCGTGTGTGAGCTGCAGCCCCACGGCTCCTCCCCACACGTGGCCGATCCCTGGTGATGCTCAGCCCACACCCTGCATCCCCATCCTCCCCACGAGCTGTTCCCACCCTCCAGCTGGCTGGGGAGAGTCTCCAGCTGCCTCCGTGAGTCAGGAGCGCCGTCTCGGCCCATCCTCACCTTTCTGGAAACCTTGGCAGTCCCTCGTGGGCCCCAGGGACACGGCTGCAGGAAAGTGCTCTCAAATGAGGTTTGCAGTGTGGAAAAGGTGTGGGCAAGGAGGGCAGGTGGGAGGTTCAGTCCTTGCTGCCACGGGACTCTATTCTCCAGGGAGAGAAAAGGATTTTAGGGGGATCATGGATTTTTCAGTCACTTTTCTTACTCCACTGCTGTCTCGTTGATTAAATCACAAACAACCAAGCCTGACTCGGTGATTCCTGGGCTTAATGGGGTGGATGGATTGAATGGTCCTTTCCTTATGTAGTGCAGGTGATCCAGAGGTAAATGGTGCTTGCAAGTGGCTGGAGATGCTGAGATAAAAAACACGTGTGGAGCCGAAGGGCTGGGAAGGGACTTGTTAAGTCCATGTGTTGTATTTCTCTCAGCCCCAAGCTGGAGGCACTTACAGGACCCAGCAGACTCCACAATGAACAGTTCACCTGTGGACCTCCTCTGGGTTTTCCCCCCAGAGCACTTTGCAGCCTCAGAGAGCCTCTAGCATGGAGTGGACAGTGCCAGGCTGAGGGAGGGCACTGAGGATGAGGATGGTGTTTTTCTCAGAGCTGAAGCAGGGGCATTTCCATCCCAGCTCAGACAGAAGGATTGGTAGGAAAAGCAGCGCTTTTATTTAGTCTTTATGGGAAAAACTGATACTGTTCCTCCAAGATCTCTGGGTATTTCTAGGGTACTGCAGGGCTCTAGGACATGAGTAGTGCTCTCCTGAGTTTTTTTGGGGACACATTGCAGCCTGTAGGATCCTGAAGTTTTCTGGTGTCCCGGTGAGTGCTCTGAGGCTGGGACTCCAGGGAGGCACAAGCCAAACCTCTGCCTGCCCAAGCTGGCTGGTACAGGTGGTCCCTTCACATTTCCAGTTCCTGGGATATTATATCATCTGATGTGTTTATCCATCTGTTTGCAATCTCGGGGAGGTTGGTGTGGTTTTAATTAATGAGCAATTGTTTTTGTGGTTGTTGTGCAGAGCCCCGAGCGATTCAACAGGGGTGGGGGATGCTTATAAATAAAACAATTATTATTACCCAACTTCATTAACATGCAATGCTGCTGTTCCCTCCTTCTGTCCTGCCCCTCACTGCTGTGTCTGGTCAGGTGGGTCTGGAAGGGACAGCAGTCACAAGAGCCTAAATGCCCTGAGCAGTGGCAGTGTGGACTCTCTAACAAGTCTTTCCCTACTCCAGGCTAGAAATAATATCTCTCTCCTCCAATAATTTCTAAAAAACTTCCAGAATACAAATTCTTTTTGAAAATTTTGCTCCTCTGCCAAATTGACCCGAAATCATCGGTGGGTTAGAAACTATTTGCAATATATTGATGGTGTGTGTATCCACCTGCGCACAGTGGCAATATAAATTCTTGGTTTGGGGGAAATGAGGCCCAGAAATGGGCATAGGTGCCTAAAATCACGTTAAGGCAGGATTTTGTACCCAAGTAGCAAAAATCCCTTGCAGAGGGGATCTTGGATGCTCCCAAGGTGCTGGATGCCTCTGTGCCCATCAGGTGCTGCAGCTGGTTCATTCCCCATGACCTGCTTCACCTCAGTAAGGGTTATTCTCGGGTCTGCTTTTTTACTGCCTGCCTTCTTACAGCTCCTCAGGGTCTCTGGAGCCTTGTGATCTGCTTTCTCCAGAAGATTTTATAATTGCTGCTTTGTTTTTCCCCCAATAACCAGAGCAATGCAGTACAGCTCAGCGTGCTCAGCCCTGCACCTGCTGTGGGGATGGAACCTGCACCCACCCCCCCTGCTTTCCACTGTGATTTGGATTTAATCAGGAGATGTTACACTGGACACGGCATGGGATGGCTGTGGGAGGGTGTGCTGTGGCAGTACAGTGCCAGAGGCATTGCTGTCCTTGTCACCTCATGGTCACAGCCTCCTCCACCCTGGGGCACAAAGATGCAGCCGACTGGCAGCTCTCCAGGGTCCAGGTGGCTGCTGGCCCTCGGGTTCTGCTTCTTTGGGGATGGATGTGGCCAAGACTGGCTCCTTCCAAGGATTGGAGGGAGCACGAAAAGAGCCCAGCAACTTTCCTCAATCCATGCTGATTTGCCTGGATCTTCATCCCTGAGCCAGGTCACACCAACTCACAGGGATCTGGGGAGAAGTAAACCTTGTGGTCTCACCACAGACAGATCCAGACGTGCTCCACAGCCCCAGCACAGTGCACAGTAGGAATTCCCCATCAGACAGCTCTGTTTGACCCTCCACATCTGTGTCTCCTCACTGGGGAAGGGTGAGGAGATGCCACCCCATCCTGGTGTAGGCTGGAAAGGCAGATCTGGCTGTGCCTTGATCCCTATCCAGGTGTAACAAGGTGTCCTGGGACCCCATAAATCCTGCAGCATCAGCTGGAGCTGAAGGAGCTCTGCAGAATCCTGAGATTTTGGAAAGCTGGGAAAGCTAACTTTGGGATGTCTACTGGGGGAACACCACAAATGTTCAGGAAAAAGCTCCTTTTCTTCCCTTGAGATCCCACAGTGGGTTATGCACCCTTTTCCAGCCCCTCTTTTACCAGGAAGGTGTTCCAAAGTTGGGGTCTCCTGGGGCCCAGCAGGGCATGAGTGACATCAGCTGTCCCCTGGCTCTGACAGGCAGGAGCTGTAATGAGCAGGGCAGGTGCTGGTCCTGCTTTGAGGAGCTGATGATCTGCTGGTGACAGTGACCAGTGGAGGTGGCCAAGTGCAGAGGGGGGACATGGCTGGAGGGCCAGGCAGCCAAACCCTGTTCCAGGGCACTGCTGGTCCAGGCAGAGCACTATGGATCATTGCTCTGTGTGCACTCCCTGTGCCAAATACAACTGAGTAGCAGGAGCTTGCTCTGCTTCTAATTGGGTGATGAAAGCCCATTTAGGAGGCCAAGACCCAGTGTCAGAAGCAGGAGAGGCAGGAATGGCAATGGGACTGATTCCTGATGCAGCAAGGACAGAGCAGCCAGCACTGGCTCTTCCCACCGTGTCGATCTCAGTTCTCGTCGTGGCACAGGGATCTTGGAACTGCACTTGGGGAGGATGGGGTTAGCTCCTGGGAAGGTCTTGGCATTAAAAGGGGTGGATAATACATTTTGAGCATTGAGATGTCTTGGCTGCACATTGTATTATATTTATATTAGGCTTTCTATTAAAAAAAAAAAAAAAGAGCTGATTGGAATGACAATTTTTGTCAAACAAAAATTCCATGTCACCTGGAAGACTTTGGTATAGACAAAGATTCAATTCCAGCAGGGAAGTGCTTGGTTTCTTTGGTGACATCATGTCTGAGGGGAGAAGGCAGCATGGACCCTGCAGACCAAAGGAAAGCAAGAGAAACCTCAGCCTGGCAGATGAGAAGGAGCAATCTCGAGGCCTGGAGCACACAGTGAGCACAGGGCTGAGCACAGATATTCCCTGCAGACTCAGTGGCTTTGAAGCTGTTCCCATGGCACCCCTCCCACCAGCCCCCCGTGCTGTTTGCAGCAACTCTATGGGTGCCCCATCTCTGTAGGGTGGGAATGAAGCATTTCTCAAGGGAAGAGCTTCTAAAGGGACAACATAATGCCCTCAGTCCCCCTGTTGTGAGGGTCTCAACAGCTCTGTGCTTCAGCAAAGCCTCTGCAGCACCCAAAGATCTGCTAATTACACACTTGGTCCATGAGCTGTATTTGCAGAATTGGGGAGAAGAAGGGATCTGTGGACATGAGAGATACAGGGCAGTGAAGTGATGGAATAATTCACTTAGTATTGGGACATTTATGAGTCACCTTCCTCTGCCCCTCCCCTCCGAGGTAGATGTCATAAGGGAGACTAACCCTGCAGTAATCTCCATATAACATATGTGATATGTTTACTTATTTCTTTCCTCTGTCTTCCCTGCTCTGCAATGTAAATAGTCATTTGTTCCTCTTCCAGCTGCTGGTACATGGTCTCACCAGTAGGAAATATATTATCATCCAATAAAACCAAACTCTTGGTGGCAATGATGATGATTTATTGATCTTGGCTCCATCTTTCTCCCAGATGGAAATAGAAGCTGGCAGTTAGCTCATGTCTTACAACCCAGCCTAGCCCATTCCCTTCAGCTTGCTGAATGCTGCACTTTGGAGACAGGATCTGCTCCTCCAAAGAAAGTTTCCAGGGTTGTGGCTGGATTTGTTTAGGACTTCAATCAATGTCAGTTAAATGTGAATGCATCATGGGGACCCCCACTTCCCAATGCTGAGCTGCCCCTGGGACAGAGACATCCAGGGCACCTCTCCAGCCCTGCAGGGATGTGTCCACCCCAGTAAACACACACACTGGGAAGCTCCCGAGCCAACCCAAATAAACACTGAGGAACAGCCTGCAAAGTCCTGACCCATGGAAACTTCCTGGGTCCAAGGGTCCCTGCAGCTGGAGAGGATGTCCTCGCTCACAGCTGCGGTGCCTGCTCCCTTCCCAGAGACTCCTTCCCTTTCCCTGCCCACCCTGACCCCATATGAAGCCAAGGGGCTCTGGGAAGTGGCCTGGGAGACCCGGTGTGCCTCCTTCCCAGGGTCTAGTGCCGGGCTGCTCCGCTTGCTGGCCTGAGTTCAGCAGGCAGGGCCTTCCCTGGAGCAGGGTTTCCAGCCGAGCCCACACACTTGCGCTGTGAGAAGAGCTGAGACCTCTGTGGTTGGTTCGTGTTTCAGAAGCCACTTGTGTGTGGAAGCCTCTTGGCTGGGCACCACTGGCTTTGCAAAAAACCCTTTTTTCTTGTTTCTTTTTAATTTTTTTCCCCTCGTTGATCCTCTAACCAGGCCAAGAGGAACACTGGGAGCCACCAGCCTGCTCAGGGCTGAGCAGATCCTGATGCCTTTTGTGCAGGGTGAGGATTAATGGAGGTAACAACAGAACCGCCTTGGCTTGCCTCATCAACTGGTTTGGAGACCTGGATTGAGTCCCCACAAAAAGGCTCTGGCTTGTAAAAGAAAAGCCATGTGCAGTTCCTGAAACTCAAGGCATTTGTCTGCTTTTTAGGTCCGCAGCTTCTTTGGAACAACACCACCAGGCTTGGATAAAGGCATGGCAGGAGAGCCACTCTGCTCTGCCATCTTCACCCTGGTAACCCCCAGAGCAGCCTTTCCTTGGTGTCCCACTTTTGGCTGCATCACCCACCGTGGCCATGAGCTGGTGGAGAGGGGTTTTCCTGGAGCAGCCCAGGAGCAGTAGCCTGTTTTCCATGGCAGGAACCTGCCAGCACAGCCGTGCCTGGGGCTAGACCGGATTACAAATGCCCTTAAAACTCCCGCTTCATCCTCTGACTGCTCCTGGTCAGAATCTTTCATCTGTTTTGGGAAAGTTTGGTTAACTTTCATGTGGTTTCCAAAAAAGAAAATCATCCACCAGAATTTCCTGTTATGCCATCAACCTCCAGCTCGGCCAAAAGGAGCAGTTTACTGTTGTTTACATAGCTGCAAAAATGTACTAGGACCTTCCCAGCCCAAGGTGCCTGCTTATTCTTAAAGCCTGGCCTCCCGAGGCTCTGAGTGCCATTTGCAGCTGTGTTTTGCTCTGCAGGCTCTCATTTCTGGGGAGGGAATTTCTCCCAGGCAGGAAACCATGTCTTCACATGCCTCCACTCCACGCCTTGTGCCAAGGGGCCCTGGTTCTGACGGGGGATGCAGGATGCTCCTGCATTTGCAGATGTGTGCTGGAGCAGCGAAACTGCTCTGAAAGCTCCTGCTGCCACTGTGAGTGCTGTTAAATTGTGGCATCCCCTGGCTGGGCATGGAGGGAGGGGAATGGCTTGAGGTGCAGCAGCCAGGGTGGGTGGAAAGGGAACTGGTGGGCAGGAGGAGGCAGAGCAGCAGGAAAGCATGGAGCTTTCCAAGAAATCTCATTGCTATTTGGGGAATGATGCTGAGTCCTTGCCAGGCAGAAGCCAGGCTGGGACCCCATGTAAAATACCTCTGGGATCTGTGGGAAGGTGAGTAAACAGCCTCTATCACAGGGGCTTTCTTGGAAGACATGTGGTCTTCTATATTTTTGTGTTAATTGGCCTCTTTTCCAGGTGCTGGGGTTTGGCATATGGAAAAGTGGTACTTGCACAGGAAAATAAACCTGTTTTTTGAAGTAGACCTGGAAGGATCTGTAGAGCATGGGGGAGGCTGTTAGACCCATCTGCTCCCTGTACCTCGGCCACGGGGCACCTCTGGAGTCCTTCAAACATCACAATGAAAAAACAACCTCTCAGCAAATGCTGCATTAATTTTGAGCATTATACAAACCATCTGTCTTTGGGGTCTGCTGTCTGGGGAGAAAGCCTGGCCCTTGCTAATCAAACAAAAGGCCACTGTGGGAATGTATCTATGGGAACAGCCCCCCAGAGATAATCAGGGGGTCAGAGGAGGAGAGGAACCATTTGAATTTGTACATTTGGGGTGATGTAGGCATAATTTAAGTCCTGAATGGCCAATAACTCCAATTCCTCACCTTTCTAATGATATGTAACCATGCATTTCATCAAGGGCTATGGGGATGCTTCAAGGGCTGGAGCCCCTCTGCTCAGGCAGGGAGAGATGGGGGTGCTCACCTGGAGAGGAGAAGGCTCCAGGGAGAGCTCAGAGCCCCCTCCAGTGCCAAAGGGGTTCCAGGAGAGCTGGAGAGGGAATGGGGACAAGAGTCTGGAGTGGCAGGACACAGACAATGGCTTCCCGCTGCCAGAGAGCAGGGATAGATGGGATATTGGGAAAGAATTCCTGGCTGGGAGGGTAGTGAGGCCCTGGCACAGGGTGCCCAGAGAAGCTGTGGCTGCCCCTGGATGCCTGGAAGTGTCCAAGGCCAGGCTGGACGGGGCTTGGAGCAGCCTGGGATGTCCCAAGGTGTCCCTACCATGGCAGGGGGGTGGAACAAGATTAGGCTTTTGGTCCCTTCCAACCGTCTATGTGTCTATTACTATTTGTTTCAGCACTGAGACCTAAGGGATCCGCTGCAGTGGGATTATGCTGCTATTTGTTGGCAGAGCAAAAAAAAGCTTAACAGAAAGCAGCAAAACCTCCATCTAGAGGTGATGTCTGAGTGATTTCAAGGTCTCGGCTCTTTGAATATTTCTGAAAGACCTGCCATAAAGATAACCCCATTTCCCACTCAGTTGCTTTCACCTGCAGGATTTTTACACCCCAGCAGAAAGAGCTGAATCACTGAGCTTCCCCCAGGGCACCGATCACAACCCATAAAGTGCATTGAAGTTTATGGAAGGAAAAGCCAAGTTACATTGGTCACACATCATATCTGAAGTTTATAAAGGGTTAATAAAAATTTAACAGGCAGTTTTGCAAATGGTTACTCACTTAGGTGCCTGATGTGGTCCTTCACAGCCATCATCTGCTCATTAGCATCAATCTGCAACACCGAACAGTCAGACCTGTGCTCTGCTTATGGACAGAAATAATTTGGTTTCATTTTTCTAATGTGGAAGATATTTTAACAGAAATGCAGTTCTTTGAAATATACAAATGAAAGGCTTGAAGTGGCCTTACTTTTTAAGGAACAAAGTAAACTTTTAAACATTTTTTATCAGGAAAAAAAATCAGTTTTGCTTATTTCCTCTCTTTTTCCTTTTAAAATGTGGAAAATAAATCCTGCAACTCTTTTCATCATATATTCTTTTTTTTTGCCAGATCGACTTTAAAAAGTAATTTCTGAACAAATCCTTAACTAAGACCCTGTGCTTTTATGTTTATATAGCTATTGATTTACAGTATTTTTTAAAATTAAACCTTTGTTTTTCCATTAATGAAAATTTATGAAAATAAAGAATGAAAAATAAGTCACTTTTGATCTAAGTAAACGTGTAAGATTTTTGCCCAGCTCAGAAGTGATGAGGATTTCAAAATATGGTTTTAGGAAAGTCTTTCTGCAAGGTAAAATAACTACATGACCAGCATAGGAAACATTTTTTCAGAATATGTATCAGTTCTAAAAGCCATTCTCCTGTATGTTTTTCAGTGAATTATGGAAAATTTCTCTTGCAGGAGCAGGGCAAGAAAAGTAGAGACTTGGGGTTGCCTTCTTAATGGAAACCAGCATCACATAATGCTTTCCAATAAAAAGAATGTTCTACCCGACTGGAGCTCCAGTCCTACAATAATCAGTCGGAATACAATTATCCATCCTGGAATTAGATCAGTAGAGCTGGTGAAAACAACCCAAAACTTTTTTTTTTTTTTTTTTTTTTTTTTTTTCGTTTTTGTTTCCCTAAATGAAAAGTTATTTTCAAAATTTGTTTAAATGGAAATATGCTTGCCTGAACATCAAACACTGGAAAAGACCTCTCATCATAGAATTGTAAAATTGTGGAATGGTTTGGGTTGGAAGGGATCTTTAAAGCTCATCCAGTCCTACCCCCTGCTATGGCAGGGACACCTTCCACTGTCCCAGGCTGCTCCAAGTCCTGTCCAACCTGGTCTTGGGCACTGCCAGGGATCCAGGGGCAGCCACAGCTTCCCTGGGCACCCTGTGCCATAATCTCACCACCCTCCCAGCCAGGAATTCCTTCTCAATATCCCATCCATCCCTGCCCTCTGGCAGTGGAAGCCATTGTCTGTGTCCTGTCCCTCCATCCCTTGTCCCAAGTCTGCCTCCAGCTCTCTTGGAGCCCCTTTAGGCCCTGCAAGGGGCTTTGAGGTCTCTCTGGAGCCTTCCCCTCTCCAGGCTGAACACTCCCAGCTCTCCCAGCCTGGCTCCAGAGTAGAGGGTTTCCATTGCTCTGGTAATTTTTTGATAAAAATTATACTATTTTTTGCCCCCTCCTCTAATTTAAATTTGGCAAAACAAAAACATACCTGTACTTTTTTAAAATACATTTTCTCCATGGGAAAAAAATCCTATTATCTGATTTTTTACCATGAAGTTATACCTAACAGTGGGTGCCCTGAGAAGGTAAATCCACAAATTAAAAAAAAAATCCTGCGCATTTATGTGTTGGTAGATGGACAGACCCTCATCTTCTGCACAAGGGTGTAGGATCTTTGTGGGAATGTGGTTGGGATGGCCTTGGGCTCCCTTTTCAGCTGCAAGGCTGCATTTTAGGCATAATGTGTTCTGAACCTGGTCCATTCAGTCCAGGTTCTGTCTCCAACAGGAAGAAGACACAAAGGGAAGTGTGTGTGTGGTGTTTCTCCCAAAAATCCCACTACCTCCAGCTCGGAGGATTTTCTTAGCCTGATGTGACCCATTTTCCTAGTAATCCCACCTGGAGTGCTCCTCCAAGTAATTGTCTCATCCCTCTGGGATCCCAGGTAAGCTTTGCACACCCATAAGCAAAGATTTTCAGTGGTTCCTTCCCCACTATGGGGGAAATGCCTCCTTTTGTTTTTTGGAGCGTAGCTCCTTTGCATGGAGCTGCTCCTCTCCCACATCCTGCACAGAAATCCAGCTTGGGAAAGGTTTCCCACAAATGAATCATCTGCAACACTCCCCAGAGCATTTCTTGATGCCCTCCACTCATGTGAAGTAACCAATAAATTTCAACAGCGTTCAGCTTGTGAGGGCTGATAAGATCACAGTGAGAAAGGGGACAGTGCCAAAAATATCCAGCTTTTTAAAGGATGTGCCATATAATGCTTTTAACATTTGGAGTCCCTGAGGCAAAGGGGATCATTAGATCATCTGCTGTGACCTGTGTAATGCAGGCTGGAGAGTTTTGCCTGCTTAGCCCTGTGCTGCACCCAGGAATAATTGGTGTTCAAGTGAACGGGTAACACTGAGGGTACTAAAAAGCACCAGCACATGAAACTGCAGCTTCAGTAGCAAGGACAGATAATGAATCTGTCAACTGGAAGCCACTGTCCTGGGACTGGAAAAGGAAAAACTAATGCCTAAACTCACACAAGTGAAGTAAGGAGGGCAGGATGCTGGTGGCCACCACATGTCCATTGTCTGACCTCATCTGAAGGGTCTGAGAGAAGAGTTTGATGCAAGGGGGCAGTGGGAGCAAGGAAGATGCAGCGAATCCCACGTGGTTTTGTTAAGGACAGATTGTGTTGCTCTGACTCAATATATAACCATAGATATTCATTAAGATAGCTGATTCTTTTGGCAAGGGGAACTCGTGTTCCAAATCTGGCCCCAAGCAATTCAATATTGGGTTTGAATAAAAAAGAAGTGGGGATTACACTAGAAACACCTGTACCTTCAACAGGAGCAACAAGTTAAAGGAAAATAGTCTTTTTTTTGGAGACTCAGGTGACATCTGAAGAAGCTGTTGAAGGAGTGAGAAATAAAAGCACCACGGCTTTGGGTGATACTGTCAAACCTGAGAGATACCAAGGAGGCAGCCAGAGTAAAATGGTGGAGTGGAAGACAATTGGCCACAAAAATGCAAGGTCAAGTGCAAACCAGAACCATTCCCTGGATTGGGCAGCAGTGGTTTGGAAGTGCAGGAGATGAGACAGGAGGATACACTCCTTCTTTGTGGGCTGACCAAGGACCACCAGCACAAAAACAGCTGATATGTTGGTCACAGACATGTTTAGGCTGAAAATCAGGAGGAATTAGATCCTGAGAGATGTGGGAGTCTGGCTACCTCACCAGACTCAGGGCAGGAAGAACCCAGAGCTTCTCATGTCACGCCGGTAGGCACAGTCCTGGGATTGGAAACGAGAGCTTGTGGTATGATGTGCTGGGTGTCTGACTGTCTGGAATTTCCAAGTGGGATTAGAAGAACAGCTGATGCCCATGTTTGTCATAGAGCATTTACAGCACATTAAATTAATCACAGGCTTTGGAACTTCCTGGCTCTTGCAGGGGATGAGCATTATTTCCTCACCATAGCTCCTTCCCTGCTCCTTGTGCAATCTCACTCCTGGGTTTGTTTTCTTGCCTTTCCCTAAAGCCTAGTGACTGGTCCCAGGCAGAGCTGGTGACCACAACACCAAGATGTTCCTCAGAAGGGCCTTGACCACTGCTTCTGTTATAAAAGCATTGCTAGATCTGTGCTCAAGCACAAATTTTCTTCCCACTTAATTAATCAATTATGGTTGGGAGTCCTACTTTTCCCACAGGATGCATCATGGCCACTTCCATTTTCCCCTGGCATAATTTATTCTCTGCATGGACCAAGCTTCATCTCTCCTGTTCTCTTTATGTGCCACACTGCAGTTTTTGTGGCTTTCTAAACACGTCTGGAGAGCTCAGCTGTGAGGTTTTTGCCCTTCCCTGGGCTGGAAGTAACATCACAAAACTGAGTGAGTGAATAGAAATTGCTCACCTGCCCACAGGTCAGCATGACTTTTGCACTTACTTTTGGTGATTTTTTGCTGCACTTGCTGCATTACATAGAGTAGGAGTTTATTCACCTGTTTTCGCTGTAGCAATTGTGAGTGTCACAAAGCTCTAACAATCTTAAGATATTGAACGCTCTTTTTGATGAGGTGGTGTCAGTGAGAACAGAAGAAGAATAAGCCAAATAAACACACTCTCCCTCCCAAGAGCTACCTTTGATTGATCCATTGGCTCAATGATTAATTGATCAACCCATTTTGGCAAAGATTCCTTCTCAGGGTGTCAAAATAAAGGAACAGAAGTGCTCCTTATCTTTCTCTCCACAGCCATCTCTTTCATCTCCTGTTAACACCTTTGCTGCTGAGGTTGGGGGCTCCAGCTGCCACCCTGGAGCTCTGTTTTCACCCCAGGCTTAACTGGGTTTTTGCACAAACCTTTCTGATAAAGCCAGTGGTAGTGTAGGGGCAGGTGGGTGCCTCTGAGCACCTGCAGAACCACATGGCACAATGTGACCACCACTGATGAGTGTGGCCACCCTCCAGCGATGTGTCAGCCAGAGCCCACATTCGTGCTTGGCAACAGGAAAGTGCTGCGCTCCATTCTGCTACACCTTCAGCCTAAAATAAGGCAGGAATATGATGGGTTTCACCAGCCCCACAAATCAGGCTCAGTCCTTGTGTCACCCTGCATAGAAGGAATAAAGAGAAAAGCATCATTTGATATCCAGGGAGCTCTGAGCAGGCACCATTTGTCTGTAGGAAAGCTTGGTCAGACCTGTTTCACTGCTGGGCACTGGGGACAGCAGCCTTCTCCCACCATCTGTGTATAATAAATGAAGAATTTGGGTCATAAAAATTTCTACCCTGTTTAAGATGCACGGTATTGCTTTGCTCAAGCTAACTGCCCCTGGCAGTTCCAGTTAATACTTCCGTTTGAAATAAAAACCTTAAAAGCCTTTTAAGTTGACATTTAAAGTAATTTGGGAAACAATGTGAAAACATAATCTCTCTTCCAGGGTCTTTTTGCAAAGTATGGAGTGTAGCAGCTCTGCAAAGCCTTTGCCCATGGCAGACAGGCTCCGTGAAGCTTCAGGAAGAAATGTTTATCCAGTTTGTGCAATATCATCCCCAGCTCCCAACCTGGCCTTGCTCTGCTGTGATCATGGTCAATGCGTCTTTTCTCCATGGCTTTGCACCAGCTAATGGGAAATAAAATAATGCTGGAGCAGGTGAAGGTGCTTAAGGGAGCCTTGGCACTTTCCAGGAGCATGTGGCACATTTCAGCCTTCCTGAGGAGGCCGGAGCCATCCATCGCTGGTGAGGGTGAATGGAACTGCCTGGCATGGTCTGGTATGGCCTGGAGTGGCCTGGTGTGGCCTGGTATGGCCTGGTATGGACTGGTATGGCCTGCTGTGGCCTGACATGGCCTGGAGTGGCCTGGTGTGGCCTGACATGGCCTGGTGTGGCCTGGTATGGCCCGGTGTGGCCTGGTGGGGCCTGCTGTGGCCTGGTATGGCCTGGTGAGGTCTGGTGTGGCCTGGTACAGCCTGATGTGGCCTGATGTGGCCTGGTATGACCTGGTATGGCCTGGTATGGCCTCCTGTGCCCTGGTATGGCCTGGTACAGCCTGGTGGGGCCTGGTATGGCCTGGCGTGGCCTGGCATGGCCTCCCAGAACCTGTTCCACCATCTGCACAGGGCCTGACCCCAATGTCCCACCCACCTGCAGGGCACGGCCCTGGATCTCCTCGTTTTCCCAAGGGAACCATGAGTCACCTCTTCCCACACAAATGCCCCTGCACCTGCACTGACCCCTGGCAAAGGAAGAGGGAAGATGGTTTTGTGCAAAATACCCCAAATGTTTTCACTTTGCAAGAGCTGGTTGGGCCCGTTTTCCTGGCAATTAATTTTAGCCATTTTTCCACAAACATTTTTTCCCTCAAAAATGCACAGAAGTTTTTGGGTTTGTTTTTTTAACTTTTTTTTTTTTTCTCAATTATCATGTGCTTGGAATCCTGTCTTTAGCAAGTGCATGGCTGAACAGCTGTCTGTGACATGGAGAATTACAAACACCATTTCAGCTCATGATTTTGTTTACATAGTTTGTGGAAAAATGGTAGAGCTTCAGAGATGTCTCAGTGATGTTAGAAATTTTTTTTCTCAGGAATTTTGTTGTAGAAACAAGGCCTTTCTGGTGAAGGGAAATCTTTAAGTGCACCACACCAGACAAAGGCAACTTTGAACTTCAATAGTACTGAGAATTTTACTGTTAAAAAAAAATTTCTCAAGGGAAATGTTTATCACCAAACCCCCCCCCCCCCCAAAAATACCCCAAAACCAAAACCAAACCAACCAAACAAAAAAAGCCAGCATGGAGGGGTAATTGTTTTGAAATTACTTCCAAATTTTTCTTTCTTGTTAATCTGCAGCTGTATGAGTCCTCCAAGACACTCCAGCTTTGGCCAGCCCCAAAGAGCACATGGTAAGAGATTTCCCAATGGCACTAACCAGAGATATCATGGAGAGAAAATAAAATATGTGTTTACTGGAGGCACCAGGGACAGAGTTCACCTGATAGTTCAACAAATCAAAGTCTCCATCTGAGCTACCCACCCTACATTCCTCTACAGGCAACAGACGTCTGATCCATATGGGGTTTAGAGCACATGGATGGCCATGGGAATATCCATCCACCTCAAACTAAAGTAAATGCCCACATTTTGCCAGGAAAATCCCAGGTGAAATGTGATCTTTTTTCCTTCCCAAATAAAGAAAATCTTGGGAAGAATTGCTCAGGTGAAGGTACCCATGGCTTTGGCAACAAAATTAAAAGATAACACTTCTAAAGTTGATCAAATGTCTTCCAGGGCAGATGGACAGGTGTCTGTGAGTGCTGTGGTGACACTCCTTAATTAATTCCACCACTTAATGAGTTTTAAAAGATGATTCTGGAGTACCAAGCACCAGGCATAAGTTCAATACTGGCCAGGAGCAGGAGTTTCTATTCTGCCAGGCCTTCCATTGTTTTGTAAAATGAGAATCATTCCCATTTAGAATTATAAGCTAAAAGTCACAATTGCCTCCAGGATAAAAAAAACTGAAAGGGGATTGGGATGTTTTGTTAGACTGTGTTGAAGGAGGTAATTTGTTTTGACTTTTACATTGTATCAACTGTTAAGTGTAGCTGAACATGTAGAACTACATAATCTGCTCTAATAGAACAGGATTGTATTATGATAGAAAAGTCAAAATGTCACAGATTCAAACTACTCTATCAAAATGCAATGTTTTGACTTTTTCCCGACTAAAGAGTGTCATTGACATTTGAACAAGTTCCTGCTTGATTTCAGAAGGAAAGGAACAGCATTTTCCAGTGGAAAACCTCTTGGTCAAAAATATTTTGACTGGCTGAGCCAGGGATGGAAATGGAGGGTGAGCGCAGGAGAAGGAACTGCTGTGGATTTCTGCTTGAGTCGTTCTGCTCAGTTCTACTCCGTCCATCTCAGGGTCTGTGGGACAGGAATGGAGCTGGGAATGGGACATAAACAGCCAGGAACCCCCTCTTGCAGAGTTATAGAGTCCCACTCACATGTTCTGCTCTTTACTCTGCTGAGGGACCAACCCGGACAGTAACCCAGAGATCCTCTGGGATTATCTCACCTCTCTGTAAAAAGAAATACTCGTGTTCTCCTGCTCTGCTTGGCTCAGGGGCAGCAGATCTTGCACTCCAGTGTGTCCCTGCCCATTTATGGAACAGTCAGACCTGGTATTTTGATCAACAGATCAATCTTATCAGCACAGCCAGAATATCAGGATTTAGCCAATAGTGGTAAACAAATTACTCTCCTTTTCTCAAATTATGGATTTTTCCCCCCATCAAAGTTCTGTGGAGCAAGAGGGAAAGTTTCCGCTCTGTAGTTTTCACCTGAAAAACGCAAAGTTCTTGAACTCTTCATTTTGTTGCCACCCAGTATGTCCAGCACTGAACTAGCTTATCCCTAGAAATGAGTTATTGCTGGTGGAAAGCTGAGCAGCAGATATTGTCACCAAGGTCCCTTTCAGACTGTGGCTCAGGGCAGTGTCTCATCTCAGTTTCACTGATACTTGTCCCTTCAGAAGCAGCTGAAGGATGTGGTTGAACTGAGTCCCTAATATTTGGGAATTTCTAGCCTGGGGGGAAAAAAAACCTGACTTTAAAAAATTCTGGTCATCTTGATGTACACAGAGTTTCTGGAGTTTTCCTTCCATGGGGCATTTTCAACAGCCTGGCTCTCCATTTCAAGGCTCAACTCTACTGAGTCCCAGCTCAGTGTTTAGTTGTTAACTTAGAGTAGCATGGTCCTGAAGACAGAAACTTCCCTCATTTAGAGCCTATAGAATCTATAGAGTAGATAAAATAACTTATTGTTGAGATCAAGGGGCTGCTTGGCCCAGGGGGTCTACAGTCAAAGCCTTACTGCAGTGAGGACTCATGGTCAATGCCTGACCCAAGGAAGCTCCACTAGTGTTTGTTTCCAGCTCCTTAACACATGCTCTAGAACCACCAGAAATATGTTTTACATCCAGGCCCTTCCTAAGCCATACTGAAAATGATGGCCTGAGTAAAATTTTACGCCACACTTGAAGGTTTATGAGTTTGCAACGCGTAATTTACCCCTGGTGAGGGACTCACTGGTGGTTTTATGCTCTCTGTAATGCTCAGCCAGCCCTGGCCCTAAAGATAGATCATCAGTGTTTAAATTGTGAAAAGAATGTTGATGACATTTTCTTTTCTTTACTCCGCTCTAGACAAGAGAGGTTCATGTAAAACATAAGCTCTGGCCCCTTTCCAGCGTTAATGCAATTTACTGCAAAAGTGCTCACTTTTTTAATTAAGCTGGAATGCTGCTACTCTTCCTAGGAATGCAAAGCCAACGGGTTACTGACAGAGGGAAGGGCTGATGACGGCAATCTACAATTAACTGAGTAGGGAAAGGCTTTGCCACCTCTGCTGGGCTTTGCTCAGGAGTAAAATTTACTCAAGGAGCAGCTTTGGGTCCCGGCAAGCAGAGAGGCTGTTCAACAGTCTGAGGAATAATTCTGCAACCTCTTCCCTCTTTGGTGAAGTCACTGTGATCAAGTGGCTGGGATGTGAATTTCATAGGCTGATCTAGTTTCTGAATAAATAAAAGTCTGGAATTTTTTTTTTTTAAACTTCAAATGGCTCAAAATGAAGAATCTATACCCCCTCCACATGTGCCTGTAGAAAGCTGTTTATGAAAGGAGAGCATAAAATATTTGATCATGGTTTTGATCCAGAACATGCAAACATTTGTCCTCTTGTGCCGGCTTCACCTGGTGGCTTTCATTTTCTTCAACATAAAGACAGGGTGAAGCAAAGTAATAGAAAAATAGAAAACATCTTTGTCGAAAATGAGATTGCAGCTGTGTAACTGGAGCGCACAACCATAAATCAGAATGTCAAATCCAAAGCACATGACTTTTTGCGAGTTCTCCATGTGTGCTATAATGTGATTACAGCCTGGTTACTATTATGATTTAAAACAAAGTCTTTCATGCTAGAAACAAAATGCGGAATGTGAGCAGCCTTGGGGGAGAGAGAAGGGAGACTTAGCCCTGCCTGTCAGAGGTGGGCTAGAGGGTTTCAAGTGCTTCTCCGTCAGGTGTGAGGGAAGGACTCAACCCCAGCTTTGGCTGCAGTCTCAACATCAGGGACAAATTAGCCGGTGCTGCTCAGCTCTGTCTCACAATCCTCAATTAGGGATGGGGTAGGTTTCTGTCTCCCCATGTCGTAGAAAATCCTAAAGCCAAATACACAGATTACAGAAGTCATTCTTTTCTGCCTATCATATAAACAAATGGTCCAGCTGTTATTGCTAAGATTCCAGTTTGAAAACTTGGACTTTCTTGTATAAACTTCAATGTAATGGTATTTAAAGTGTCATAGACAATAAGCATCTAATCCTAGTCAATAAATTGCAGACTAGTTGCATGAGCTTCGAGAGCTGTTAAAGACAGCTGTGCTTTTTTTGTAATTCAAGTCATTTCCAAATTGGGCAGCCCTCCTGGTGTATTTTCAGACAAACACAGTGTGCTCAGAAAATGTGTTGTTTGGAGCAGCACGAGCATGAAGGCAAGGGCGTCACAATCACCCAGAGACAGAGGGGGATCACATTCTCCATTTCTAAGAAGCTCAGGTTGACAAGGGGGAATTGCTGAGATGTCTGTGAAATTAGTAAATGGCCCTGCAGATCTCCCGAGGGAAAAATGTGGCCCCTGTGGAGAAGAAGGGGAATATTCCTATTAACTTCAGTTGAGCCAGCAATATAAATGGGTCCGTAGAGACTCCCATTCCTTTCAGAGAGAGGGGAAAGAGGGCAAGCATTTTTTAACTATCACTCAGCTGTTTTGGAGAAACAGCAGCCTGCAAGGTCTGAAGAGGGTGGACAAAGCAATATTTTCCAGGAATCAGCCAGCTGCTGTGCCCCTGAGGAAGGCTGGCTGGAGCCACATGGGCTCCACCAACGTGAGGTGTCTGGGACACATCTCAATGCACATGACTTCTCCTGCTGGGATCAAACAAGAGGGGTCAGAACAGGGCTCGCTGGGTAGCGAATTTTGGGACCGTGATCAGGCCTTCGCAGAAAGAGCGGCAACCACCAGCCTCTCTAATTCCTCTTGTTGACCTCAGTAGGAGATCAATGCTTCTGAAGACCAGACAGGTGCTTGCAATAAGCTTTCAGAGCCTTCCCACCAGGCTCAGGGTGGAAACCTTGGCTCAGATGTGTATTTGCGAGGTATTTCAAACGTTACATTTGAAACCAGTTAGCACAGGGTCACTGCCTGGTATCGGGGGTGCCCTGCGGGATTTGGTGGAGTGAAAGGTGCACTTGCTGCTGGGCTGTCACTCTCCCTCTGTGGCAGCTGCGGTGACAAACATCCAGCCGAGCTGTTTCAAGGGTATTTTTCCACATCTGTGAGCACCAGGCAGATTAATCTATTTCTTTCCCTCCCAACCCCCTGTAAGTCGTTTTACAGCCATCAGAAGGTTTACACCTGAGGAGCAGCCCTGCCTCCTGCTCCGCGGTGCTCAACATCTGCCCCTCAGCACGGATCAAATATCCCTCTCCTTGTCAGCAGCATGAGTAAAACAGACAAGCTGGCGGAGAAAATATAAATCAAAAGCCTCCACTGCAGGGCAGGATTTTTCCGGACCTTTTCATGGGGCCGAGTCCCCGGCGCGCTCAACTGGGGTGCATAAATCCCACTGAGCACCTGCTGCAAGGGCATCCCAACACCAGGCTGGGTTTAAATATGTGCAGGCAAGGTGCTTTTGTCCAACCCATCTCTCTGCGCTGCCCCAGCACTGCATGGGGAAGGGTCTCAGGATGGGCAGCCAAGCCCCAGTCCTGGAGCTGGGAGCCTTTGGGCTCAATTTCCAGCTTGGCCACAGGCTTCCTGTGTGGTCTTGGGCAAATCATACAGTGCACGGACCGCTCTCAGCGTGCTGATATTTTGAGAGAGCCGTGGTTTGGCAGGTGAACGAGGGGAGAGGAGGGTTTATTATTAACGCTGGTCGAAGCACAAGCGCCGGCTCCAATGCAGTTTTGCAACTCTCTCAGAGCAGGGTTGGGAGGGGAAGGCTCATCCAAACTTGTGCACCCCAGGGATTCATCCCTGCCTCATGTGCAAGTGGCAGCATCTCCGGGAAAGCAACTCTTGCTGCTCCAAGCAGCCGAGAAACCAGCCCACCATCACGTACGTCCTCAGGAATGTGCGCCTGTGTGGGTCTCTGTAGACAACCCTGATTCATCACCTCCAGAGCAATTAATAAAAACTCCGGCTGGCCCTTCCCCAATATATTGAAAATGATTTGCAATTTGAGAGCGAGAGTCAGTGTTGTTTTTCACATGGAATCAGTTTAATTAATCACACTGTTTGAACAGCTGGGTCCACCATGCACTTCTACTTGAGTTCAGCATTCCTAGAAAACTTGTCAAGTATGAATCAAAATAATACCATCTCCCTGCTTCCAGTGATTAATCGTATATCTCTCCTCCTCATTCACACCTAAACATCAGCTAAATCAAAAGCAGCCTCCTTCCCCACCAAGGAGCTTGTGGCTACTCGCCAGTCTAGGATAAATTATCTAGAGAAGGCTTTGAAAAGCTGTTGGGTTACCCTCAAACTTTTGTTATCAACGTCTGTTGCAATTTCACATGTATTTGTAGTCTCTAGGAGCCAGGGACCGCACAGGAAAAGTGCACATTCCAAAATTAAGGATTTGTGGCACAGAATTAAAAAAATAAAATTAATTTCTTGCATCTGGAAGTCCAAGTGAGGTATTTGCGGGAGGTCTCCAAAGGGCGTCTGAACAAAGGGTCAGAGTTTTGAATATGGCTCTGATTTCCAGCGAGGAGTCTGGTATGTCCTGCACATTTCTGTTTGCTTAAAACAAGGTTCTGACTCTGGCTTTGCGGCACTCTGCCGGCACAGATGGTGGATCCTGGTCACCAACACCACGTGTGAGCTGTGAGCTGAGGATATCAGGGCTCAGGCATGGAATGATGGCTCTGCAAGCCAGAATGAACATGGAGGAGGTGGATACATGTGGGATTTGTCCCAAGTCTGAGGAACTCTTGCCAAGTGGGTACAAATTACAGCCCTACCCAGAAAACAGATTCTGAGAGTGCAAAAGTGAAGATGCTTGTGAAAGCAAGGGAAAGCTTTGGGCAGACATTGGAAGTTTGGCTTTCAGAGGGCAAAGAAGAGCCCTGGAGGCTGTTGGGATTGCCCACCCCAATGGAGTCATAGAATAGCACAGCACAGCAATTTTACTCACCAAATCTCTCCTGCAGAACCTGCCCCCAGCTCTGGGAGGGGTTAAGGCTTGTTTTCCTCCTGCCATGCCATTGGACATGAGCCTTGGGAAATCAAAAGGGGAGTAGAAATAGAGGAACTTTCCCCAAGAAACATCCAAGAGAAGCTAAATGAAACTTCTAAACTTTTTAAAGTAAAGTTCGGATCAAGGAATGAAAGAAAATTAGAGCCAATAGGGAAGTAAAAGGTAACACCTGGTCCTTTTCAGGGATCACCAGTAGAAAGAGGCTTTCTCTGGAGAGGGAGAGTGTCCTTTCCTTCAGCACAAAAGGAGATGCAAGTAGGGAAGTGAGGTTTGGAGACACTGCTTTTCTGCCTCCTTCTGGTCCCAATATCTCCACATTGCAGGAGAAAGGCATCAGGCCTGGAGATATGGCCTTGATCATCCTAGAGGACACTCAATCCATCTGTGCTCCACAGAGAAGTACCCCATGGAGGCACATGAGCTGCCTTCAAGTGCTGCGTAAAAGGAACAATTACTGCTCTGGTGCTGTCACAGTGTTACAGGGCCAGGACGAGGCAGTGAGCCTAATCTCCAGGCAGCACAGTGGCATCCAGAGATGGACAAATGAACAGAGAAACTCCAGGGTGCTCTCCCACCCTCCTCTCACAGGATTTGGCCTTGACATCAGTGCCATTCCACCCATCCATTCCCCATGAGTGAGTCCTTCCCGTTGCTTCCTTGGGAAACACCATAAAACACGAGTAGGCAGGGGTGAGGAGAAGCTTTGTCCTGCCAGGATGGCTGTGCAAGACCTGATGGGAGCCCATCAATCCACCCTGTCACCAGGGGTGCCAATTAACCAGAGTAAAGTGCTTTGGGGAGATAAGCAAAGCCAATCGTTGACCTTCTGAGGACTGAGCGATAGCAGGACAAGTCCTTAACTTGACAGCTGAGCAGGCAGCACATGACGTGTCCCTGTTGCTGGAGGCTTTTCCCAGAGGTTCCCTGTCTGCTTTTTAAACCCATGGTCCAATATTTTGGTGGTGATTTTGTGCATTCTTTAAGAGAGGAAAAGGGCGGGTGTCATTTTCTCGGGATCGCCGTGTTTTTCCATCCCCGCCGTCCGCTGACCCATCTGCCAGAGCCCTGCCACGGCTTCTGGCAGAGCAGATGTCCTGCAGGCTCCTCAAGAGTGACACGCAAGTGTGTCTGCCAGAGGACGTGTGTCAGAGCGCCTGCCAGGGGTTTGTCCTTAAATGTGCTGTTGGTGACATCCCCTGCTCTGCTGAGAATGTATAAAACACCAGACTGCTGCAAAAATCAGCCCTCAGAATGAATCACACCTCACTGTCCCGCTCAGAGTGTTCAGGCAGGTCTGGTTTGCTCTGCAAACCCTCCAGGAGTTCCCTACCATGCTCTTCATCTGCCTGGGGTCACACATGGCAGCAAAAGGAGGGAATAATCTGTCCCTGCATCCATTGTTGACAGGATAAACCATCCTGGAGGTATCTTGCCACAAACCCAAGGAACTTTCTAACAGGCAGGATAAAAAAGTCAGGATGGGAGTACCTGGGGAGGATGTGGTGTCTCCATCACCAGGCTGAGCTGGTTCTGCCACGGGGCAGGAGGATGGAGGAGGAGACCTCTGGAGTGCTCCCAGACCCACACATCTGTGCATGCAAAAGATGTGATGATGAAATGATTTTGCTGCTCCCTCAGGCTTCTCAGCCACAAATTCCCCTCATCAGATCCCACTTCTTCTATATGATTCTGGCAAGAAAATGCATACTTTGAAAAAAAAAATTAAAATTAAAAAAAAAAGAAAAGAAAATAAAAGAAAAACCCTGGGTTTGCTCTCCATAATGATACCAGATATCCTGCCAACAAAAATACAAACCCTGAAATGGATCTAGTTCTTTTCCCACATTTTTCTAAATATAAGGTCGGAATAGCAGCTCCAACTCTCACTTGGAAGGAAAGCTGCAGCCCAGGGCTGGGGTTTAGCTCAGCAGGCGGATGATTGCCTCCAGCAGCGCCTCAGGATTGCATCCTGGATGGGGGTTTCCCGGGAAGCTGAGCTGCTCCATCAGGGCTGAAACACGTGGGCAACGGTGTGGGACCAGCCCAGGCTTCCAGCAACACCTTTTGCTGCATCCAAGCTAGAGGGAGACTTCTGTTGGGATAACAGATGGAGCAAAACCAGCCAGGAGCTGGGATCCTTGTCTGGGTGGACTGGGGCCCTGAGGGGATTTGCAGCCAGCTGAGCAACACTGCTGAGCTCTGATCCCTCCTTGAGGGTTCCCCACCTGGCCCTATTTTGATCAGATCCCACATCCTTATTAATTTTCTCCAAAAGATTAATGGATAACTCTAAATCAGCAGTGAAGAGACCAGTGTTACTGCCTGCATTGAGCATTTCTAGTTTCCTTTCCCTCTGCTTGAATTACAACTATTTAAAAAATAATAATTAAATAAAGGTAAATGAAATATACAACCTTGAGATCAGAAGTGGGGTTTTTTTCCCATTTGATCACACACAGTTCCCCTCCCTCAGGTCTTGCCATAGGGTCCAGCATGGAAACCACAAGGATTACAGCCCAGCCTTGCACAGGTATCAGAAGAAAATAAAGGTCCTGGTGAGTTCAGCAGCATCTGGGGCCAGAGCCAGTCGGTGAATGGTGTATGAGGCAAGGGTATATTCATTTTTTATTCTTTCAGCTCTCTCTGGATGCTGTAGAATGGCTTATGCCCTTTCAGGGATATTCCAGGCCAGGGATATCACTCAGAGAAAGCACAGCTGAACCTGGGATCACCACAGGCAAATTAAAGGCCAGGTGGGGAATCTGCTGAAATGAGCAGCCTTAGAGGGTTGGGGTCACCTTTAAAATTTGAATATTTGTGTCTTTTCAGCTGGAGTGTCCCGTGGGCTGCAAGGCTGGGTTTTCTCCCACTCACCATTTAATTATCAGATCCTTTTCAGAGTCTTTTTCAGGTCTTAGGTTTACAGGACCATTCACCACCTCCCCTTCAGGTTGTTCCCATGGAGTATTTTTGCTCCTTTCACTCTCTCTTTTGCCTCCCTTGGCAGGAGCAGGGGATGTTGGAGATGCCAATGGAAACACAGACCATACAACCCCCAGCTTCTGGCCCTGACGAAGAGGGGTGCTCTGAGGCAGCCTGAAGGAGTGCTGGAGGTGGGAGTGACCAACACCTGGGGACACTGCTGGACCTTCCCCTGAGCCAGTGCCACCTTCCCAACAGCTTCCTCAAGCCACACTTGTCAAACATAGCATCTGGTAAAAGATGAAAAATTACCTTTTTTTCCAAATGACCTTTTGGAAAAGATCACCATTTGGAAACAGTCCTTTTATTTTCTTTTTTTTTAATGGTACATTGGAAAATGCTGATTTTTATTTTATTTTTTTCCCTCCATTTTCATTTTTTCCTCTCATTCTCTCTGTCTTTTTTTTTTTTTTTTTCTTTTCCATTTCCAAAATCTGGATCCTCTGGTCCTCCCATTAAACGAAAATGTTCCTTTGAGTGGGAAGCTGCAGGGATGTGTCTGGGTGAAGCCTCCTAGGGATGTCTGGCCCTGAGCTTGGTGGGAACGGGCATTCATTCACTCAGAGCAGACTTTTTTTGTGTGGCAGTCTCTGAACAGTCCCTGGTAACTGCCTGCTCTGTTTCAAATGTAAGTCATTCAAAACATTCCCTGTGTTTTTTTGCTCATAAAACTGCTGAGGTACGTCCCGCACAGTGAACAAATTACTCAGCTTTAAGCAGATATTTATGCTAATTATCCATGGGAAACTCTTTCTGCCATTGTAGTTTTTCATCTGCTGGCACAATATTCCAAAGGTTTTATGTGGCATTAACTATCAGCAGTAAAATCCCCTGAAAGTAACATGAGAAGGAAGAATCTGCTCTGCATACATTTATTTTCTTTAAATGTTCTTGATTTGCCATCTATGAGATGGAAGTGTTTACACTCAGCACTCCCTCCCCATCACTGCAGCAGCCTCCTCTCCCTGCCTGCTCTTGCCTCAGTTTATTTACTGAAGAATATTCATATTTTGTAAATCCCAGGTATTTATTCCCTTGATTATTTTGGCATGGTGCATTTTGAGGATGCTTGCTTTGTTTTAAGCAAACCTTTTTTCGGCCTTTGAAAAGCAGAGCACTAGTAAAAACAAAGGCAACAGCAATATTTGTTAATGTAAGTCCACACTCCTAAAATATTTATTCTTTTTTCATATGAAGAAGATTAAATGCTTGCAAAATTCTACAGACACATGCACATATTTGACCCAGAAGGATGTCTCTTGGGATTTGTAACAGCAAATGTGTGTTGAACAAAACGTCTTGGCCCTGTACAAACTTACTTTGTGTTCTGAAAGCCAAAAACTTCATTTTAGCATGACCTTAGAAGAATAGTGATACTTTTAGTATTTCCTGGTATTTGGTGCAAGGAATGTTTTTATTTGAATGCAGATGTCATTTGGTTTACAGGAAGGATTTGGTAACATGTCCATGCCAGTACTGCACTTATCCCAAATTTCCTGCTATGGAGGAAGAACATATGTCAAAGCTCACTGTTTGTTAAATTGAAAAGATTCAGTACACCAGAAGCTTCTCTTCTAAACATTGTGACTTTGTGCAATTTACAGAATGTTCTATCTCCATTAAACAATAAACCCTTGACCCCTGGAGCTGGCTTTCAGGATCCTGCTATTTGAGAAGGTAGACATAATGGATGGCAATAATAAATGAAAAGTTCAAGAGGTTAAGAAAAACTGTTTAATTATTTCTCTAGAGCGTGGGCTGCAGAAGAATTGCATATCTGCCTTCTCTCCTGCAGGAACCCTGCAAGGAATGACTGGGGCAGTGCAGCTCGGGCAGGGGATAAAGCAGGTTGCTGGCCCTGAGCTGTGTTTATGAACAAACAGTCTCTGGATACTCTTCCATCGCTGAACCTTTCAGCTTTCTGTGAGTTAACTCCCTGCCAGCAGCGAGCCTGTGCCAGCCCCACAAACCTCAGCATCTGTTTTGCAAGGCTCTTTTATTTGTTAGCATGTGAAAGCTATTGCTCATGTGTGCTTCCCAGCTGTGGTGTGCTTGGGCTTGGTATCTTTAAAGAAATCTTTGCTTTATTTGCTTGTTGAACCCAGACACACACAAAAAGCACAAAGTTCTCCCCTCCCTGCATGAGCCAGTAATGCAACCTCTGCTGACAGGTCCCCCTTCCCTGCCTTTCCTCCATGCAAACCCAGGACAAACTTCATAACAAGAGAATCAGAAGGCTTTTCCTCCCTTCCCTTGAACAGGGAGCTCTCCTTTTTACACTCCTGTTCGGTTTCTGTCACAGCACTTGCTGCATTCAATTATCCCATTCTGTATCATGGGACCCAGAGCCCCGAGCTAAAATCATCATGCTCTAGTTATGCAAGTCACTGTACAAACAGCCAGCCAGGGAAAGGCTGCTCCAAAAACATCCACGGCAGGGCAAGGGGTGAGGGAGACACAGGGATCAGGAGTCATCACATCCAAGCTCAAGCACATCCACAGCAGAGCCTCATAAAGGATCCTGCTCAAGGTCTGGCCTGTGGCCACCTGCTGATGAACATTTCCTTCTCTTGGACACGCAAAATCATGGAATGGTTTGGTTTGGAAGGGACCTTAGACGTCACCTAATTCTAACCCCCTGCCATGGGCAGGGAGAATTCCATTATCCCATATTACTCCAACCCTCATCCAACATGGCCTTGGACACTTCCAGGGATGGAGCAGACACAGCTTCTCTGGGCATCCTGTGCCAGGGCCTCCCCACCCTCACAGCCAATAATTTTTTCAATGCCTTTTTTGGTGGCATCTCTTGGGACATCTTCCATGTACCATGGAGTCTTCCATGTCACATGCAGTGTGGCAGGACACAGGTGTGGGCCACGCAGGGAGGAGCTGGAGTGTCTCTGTCACTGGGACACAGCCCTAACCTGAGATGGGGACACCCCAGTGAATCTCCACCATCTAATTCTGAGGGCAAATGCTCTGCTTTGGGATCACAGCTTGCCATGCAAGACCTGGTATGGTTTAGTGGCAGGATTGGCAGTGCTGCTTTAACTCTTTGGAGTCAGTGACCTTAAAGGCCCTTTTCCAAGCCAAATGAATCTATGATCCATATTTGGCCCCCTTTTTATGTGTCTTGCATAGCTCAAGGCTTCCTCTGAGGGTGCTTTGGGAAAGGAAATTCATCATTTAATGCTGAGGGCAGCAGATGGAGCAGACCTTCCTTTGGGGTAAATCAGCTTGTACATGTGATCACCAAGACTCTAGATCAGTGTGTCAGCTAGAATGTTGGCCAAAGGCTTTTTATTACTATTTTATGACAGTTTTAGAAAGCGTTTTAATAGCTTTTCACACTCTCTTTCTCCATCTAATTACCTTGATCTGCAGCTTATACCATCAGGAGTCGTTTTCCCAAGATGGGCCTGATGTAAAAAGAATGGCTTGACTTTGTTCTTTCTAAATAACCCCCTTTAAATCAGCTTTCCTTCTCTGTCTGCTGTGTGGGACATGAAAGCATCCCAAACACAATCCCTCTGGTGTCCCCACAGCTCCGTCAGGAGGGTGGGAAACGCGACGTCACTTTGTGACCCTGGTGGGACCCTCTCTGTTTAAATAAACAGCCCAGGTTTCATGTAATGTTACACTCCATGGTGAGCCCTGGGACAATAACAGAGCAGGAACCACTCACATGGCTCCTCTGGGATGGATCAACAAACAGAAGGAGTCTTGGGCACTGGTGGCTCATGCTGCAGGTTGGATGGGATGTGTTCCCAGTCTGCTACCCAATGAGCAAAATGGCTGCCCACGGCCACCACCTGTAAAACACCAAAAAACCACTTTGGGTGGAAGATTCTTCAGGTCCAAAGTAAGTTCTAAGCAAAAGTACACATGAGCATAGTTTCCAAGCATAGACTTGAGGTTAAAGAGTCTAATGCTTATTGTTGCTAAGGAAATGGAGGGGGTCATCCCCAAAAAACGTGTTTGCAAGCACTCTCCTTTTGCACCCCTGAGGCTGTGATGCAGCCCCCTGCCCAGGTTTGGTTTCTTTCCACAAGAGAGATGATTTAGGTCCATCAGCCATAGGAACAGAATTCAGCCAAGGCCTGCAGGTGATGAGAAAATAAAAAAGTCCAGAGAGTGGGAAGAAAATCTGTTTATGGGACATGGGAGCTCATCCTGGCAGAATCTCCAAAGCAGAGGGATTTCTCCTCTCTGTCCCAGTCCTGGAGTACGTGACATTTTCCTCACACTGGCTACTTCTACAATGAGAAAACCGTGGGATTTTGAGGTCAGTCTTCCTTGGTAAATTCCCCATCAGCTAATGACTAAAATAACGATTCCCCACCCTGTCCCCTCCCTTCCCCTCATGGGTGTGGTGGGAGAACAGTCTCATTTCCACTCAAGAAGGTGTAAGGAGGAGCTTTGGCTCCTGGTAAAAGCTGTCCCCACTTGACCTGGCTGCCATTGGTATCTGTCCCTTTGGACCAGAGGTTCAAGGAGACCAAATGGGATCATGACCAGGTCCCTCCCTTGGATGCTGCTGGCTACACAACCTGGCAAGCCCCAGGATGGGAAGCCTTCACTGCATCCTTCTCTGGGCACACTGAGTGGCTCTTGGCTCCAGGCCACCGGGACAGCTCCACATCCAGCCGGAATCCCGGCAGCTCCTGTCCAACCACAGCACAGAGAAGGCTTTGGGCCATGTTCAAACCACTCACTGAAGCCCCAGTGAGAGATTTAGGCACTTGGACTTGCAAACGACCCAGGGTTTTTCCACCTTTCCCATATTGTTATTGCTCCTCTCTGGAGCGCCTTCAAGTACTTCCATTTTTCTGGAGCCAAATGTGACCATCTCATGTAATGTTTCCCTTCTACCTGAACACAAAACCTCAGCCAAAAAAGATTGTTAGTTCCTCATGGCAATGCCACCAGCTGCAGGCTCTCTGTCTCCAGGGTTCCTCAGGCAGCTTTCCTCTCACCACAGGCTGACAGGAACAAGCAAAACAAACACAGCAGCCAGAGAAAGCCCTGAACTTACCAGTCCATCCTGAAAGAAAATGGAAAATGTGTAGCCTCCTCTCAGGAGATTTTGGGAATACCTTCTTTTGGGGGAGGACACCCTGCAAGGCACAAGACACATGATTGAAGTGGGATATGAAAAAATCCTAGGGTGTTTCTTTGCTTCCCATCATGTGCCAGCAATGATGCCTCACTTCTTCAAAGCCACCCTTCAGCCAGGACAGGTACAGACCCATCATCATCTTGGGTTCCTCTTTTAGAGCCACTCAAGTACCACTGAGAGTCCCAGTTTCTAAGAAATATGTGACACCATATCTTGGCAATTTGGACCAAACCAACCATGATGGGAAATTTTCTGCTCCTGGTCCTTCATTCCAGAGGAGACTGGCACTGCTGGAGTCCCTCCCTCCCCTGGAAATGTCCCTCATCCTCTTTGTACTGCAGCATCAGGAGGGAGCTCCTCAGCTTTGCCAGAGGAGCAAGGGGAACCTCGTACAAACCTCTTAGGGACACCCTGGCCAGGGGAAAGCCAATGAAAATAATGACTCACTTGACCCCTCACAAGACAGCCAGCACCCAAAAGTTTTCCACACAGTGTTAAAAACACCATGCACTGGCCTCAAATCGTGCTGGCCACGCCAGACTCCCACCTGTTTATGTGGAAAACTTTATGTACCCAAAGCATGAAGTTTTTCAGCATAATGTGTTGGGTGGATCAAGCTTTCCATGTGCTCCAGTGCTGTCAAAAAGCAGTGTCTCAGCCAACACGGGACGGTGCAAAGAGGGCACAGAAAGTTTGAGTCTTCAGGAACTCATTTGCAGCAGCTCCCTCATTCCTTAGGCACTCAGAGACCTCTCACCTCCTGCCCTTTAATGCACAGAGTGCAGACTGAAGGCATCTCTGGAGGATGAAAGAAAAGCCCCACTCCTGCACTGCTTTGCAGCTGTGCCCTGGGGGAGGGCCTGGACAGAGGTAAAACAACTGAAATTGGCAGGATGGTGAGTACAAAATGTGGCAAAATAGAGAGTGGGCTTAGGTAAAACAGTGCAAGAGGCAGGGCCTAAAAGCAGAAGAGCAGATGAAAAGAAAACCTTGTTTGGAAAGAAGCTGTGTGGACTCACTGGTGACTCCTGGGGTGTCCTTTGCAGGGCTGAGAGTTGGACTCAATGAATTGTGGGTCCCTTCCAAATCAGAATATTCTGTAATTCTGTGACTCTGCACAAAATGTTTGTGGCAAAAGGTGAAGTGCAAACATCCTCTTTCAGGAAAATTGCCTTTGTGCAGGAGCAGTGTCAGGACTAGTGCTGGCTGGCCTTAATCTAGGATGAGGGACTTGACTGAAGATCTGGGGAAGGTACCTGGACAAAGGCAACAGCACTCCCAGATGATCTGGAACCCATGAATGAGACATGGTACAACCTCCCAGACAGGTTTTGGGAAAAGATGTTGCATGTCCTGATCACAAAGTTCAGTCTTCTGCGCTGCTATTTGAACACTTGCAGCATGTTCCACCTCCTCAAAGGGTGGAGAACAGAGAATTTTTCCTTCAGCCACGGAAATGCAACACTGTTCATGCTGGATGGACTTGGCAGGTTTGGAACTCAGGGTCAGAACTGAAATCAGATCATTTTGCTCAGAGCTTTTTTAGTCAGATCTAGAAAACCTCCAGTTTTTCACACTCCAAATTTCTGACTGGCGTTAAGTCTCCTTATGAACTTCCACTTCCCAGGCTGAACAAGATCTGATCCTTCTGCACCTCCCTGTAGGATCATCCAGCCCATCACGGTGGCCATCTGCTAAACTCAGCCCAGTTTACTGGCATTTTGCTTGTGTTGGGGACACAAACCTGGACACTGCATCCCAGACAAGATCTAACGGTCCCTGGGAAATGGGAATAGTCACAGCCTCTCATCTGCTTGCTGTGCTCCTGCTGTACACTTCTCACATGTCACAATTTGCTATGGGTGTCTCAGCAAGCAGTTAGAAAAGCTCCTGGTTGGAATAATCTCCAGTTGCAGAATGCAGTTGCATTTCTCAAACCCAAAGCAAGAAAACATCAAATAGTGATAATCAAAAGCGACGTCGTTTGACTGAAAAATACACAGCCCAATTATTACAAATCCTGGCGATGATTTCTGTTGCTTCTTCCCTGGAGAAGCCACGCTGCCAAGGGCTGGGTGTCCTGGGGACAGTCACACTGAGGCAATGCCATTCTCCCGTGCTGAGTTCTGCTCTTGGACACTGATGAGTTGAACTCTGAGTTGATCGAGGTCCCGGGACTGCAGCGGTGAGTGACAGCTTTGTTAAGCTGTGATTGATGACTCTGCTACCAAATTCTGATTAATGTTTCCTCCCAAAGCCTCCTTGCCCTCGCAATGTGCTGTCCATTAGCCCCTGCCAATATCTGCCTGGAATAACCTCCTGGCTGTGATGGGCGTTGTGTGATTATGGTTATCTAAACGTGTGAATAATTGGGAGGTTATGCCATATTACATGCTTCATCAAGTCCTCTATTCCAGTTTCAGGGAAACATTTGAAGTTCGACACTATGTCTCAATTATGCCTGAATTTCTGGCAAGGGGAAAAAAAAGTCCCATTAACGAAGCTGTCAAAAACACATTCTGCTTTAAATTTCCTGGGACAATTGGACAATGAAACTTGCTCACTCAGTAAAGAGCTGCTTTCTCCTCACAGCATTAACAGGCTCTTGGATTTATTGGATTTCTTTCTTGCTTGGGCTCTGAAATGAGATCTTGATAAAAAGGAGTTGCACAGTAAATGAGTAAGCTCTGTAAACAATAAATTCTGTGATGAAACATTTATCTCCAGACAGTCTATATGGAAAGCAATGCTGTTCTGGTGGGATATGGAATGAGTTTGCACTGTGGTGATATTTGTAAATTATAAAAGAAATAAAATAGGTCTGTTGTTGCCGTGCTGGGACAATATTGTTACTGAAAGCAAGACTTTATTCTCACATGTGCTCTGGAGGGCATGAGTCTGGCCTGGGACTCTGCCCCAGGCAGCTTTACACTTCAGGACTTTTATGGGGAACAAACCTATCAATATTCTGACAAATTCCTTTGAAATTTCAGGAGCAAAGAGCAAAGTGCTATTGTAGAGTTACAAATGTCAATGTTGGACACTGTGATAGGCTCCCCAAAGCAGAGCTGGGCCTCTAACTGGGAAGCCAGACCTCCAGCTGTTTATTCTCCCAGTTCTCACATTCTGTGTGCTGGCAGCACCTTCTGCCAGGATAAGGGAGACTGGTACAGGCTGAGCTCAGTGTGACAGACACAGATTGAGAGGTGGCTGGAGAAGTCCAAGAGGTACTCAAGGAGAGGGAGGAGAATAGCAGAATAGCAATATCCATCACCTCTTCAGCTTGTTCTGCCACTATTCCCAGTGTCAGACTGGTTTGGGACTGGGAAGTCACCATTCAAACTTGTTTCAGTAGAGGCAAGTAAAATCATCAGAAAAAAAACTTTTTTTTTTCTTTTTTTTTTTTTTTTTTTTTTTTTTTTTTTTTTTTTTTTTTTTCATAAAGCAAAGAAAAT
>NW_024496858.1:2049108-2116130 GCF_017590055.1 Onychostruthus taczanowskii
TTTTTTTTTTTTTTTTTTTTTTTTTTTTTTTTTTTTTTTTTTTTTTTTTTTTTCCTCAAAGACAGTATGAAGGACTTTTTCTCTGCACATTTTCTCCATGGAGTGGAGGCCATCTGCATCTTAGCTTCCTTCTCAGTTGTGATTGTGTGGAGAGGAAGGATCTGTGCTCCATCACAACAGAGACCAAGCAGGGTCTCTGCTGGTCATTCAGGGGCTGTACAAGTCACACAGGGCAGTCAGGGATGCCAGAGCAGGGGTGGGGATTATGCCTTATGCTCTGTGTGTGCTGAGCAGGGGTCACCAGCTGTGGCAGCTCCTTAGTTCATGGCTCTGGAGGGATGGTTGTGCAATCATGTCACCCATGGGATGATGACAGAGCCAGTCCCACACCTCGGCTTGCCCCGTGTGTCACCTGTGGTACCTGGATTGGCATGACCAGGGACATCTCCTCACAGCTGGGGTTTCCTTGTGGTGGGAAAGCAGCTGGCAGGCTCAGTGACAAAGTTACACAACCATGAAATCATTTTTAATAGGGACAGTAACCATGCAGATTGTAGCTTTTCTCCACCTTCCCTCCTCTTTGGGTCCTTCCCTTTCTCTCTTGGGGTGCTCCCTGCTGCAAATCCCAAGGGAACATCCCCTATCCATCTGGCCATGCTGAGCTCACAATGCCTCTTACCATGCAACAACAGTGGGAAAGACAAGGCAGTGAAAGGCTGCAGGAAAATCTCAGCAAGGTGATTGCATGGAGACAGACCAAATGTATTTATATTTCCCGAAATATTGCAAAATACATCCAGCCTTGACCTACAGCGAAAGCACAAGCAGTAGAGGAATCTAAAGCGTGCAGATGCATTGCATACCAGCATGGAAAAGTGACAGCAAGACAGGGCCAAAGCAGGCCAACCACACTCCCTTGGGAGTCTAGGAAATAAGTGAATCAAACAGGGCTTGGGGCCAAAACAGGCCAAAAAAAAAGGATCCCTTTAGGAGTCCAGGAAATAAAATGAATCAAAGTGTGTTTGGGGCTGTTACAGGCCAACCACAATCCCTCTGGAGTCCAGAAAATGAGTTTAAGTATTGTCCAGGCCAAGACAGGCAATTAAGCTTTCCCCCACAGGGACAAGTCAGTTGTGAACAGCAGAAAGTGGGGCCATTCTGCCCTGCCATGGTCAGGACCCCAGAGCACAGGTCAGCAGCCTCCTGCTCCCCAGTTTCCCCTGGGAAGCCCCAGATGCCCGGGATGCTCATCTGGTGCTCTGGGATAGAGTCACCTCCTGGCCAGGACCATCCCTCCTTAAATTCTCTTTGGCTTTCCCAGTCCCTTTAATCATAGAATCCCAGAATCACTGAGATTGGAAAAGACCTCCAGGATCAGCAAGTTCCAGTCTGTGACTGATTCCTGCCTCATCACCAGCCCAGAGCACTGAGTGCCACATCCAGGCATTGCTTGGATACCTCCAGGGATGGAGACTCCATCACCTCCCTGGGCAGCTCCTTCCAATGCTTAACAACACCTTCCATGAAAAAATTCTTCTTGATGTCCAACCTGAACCTCCCCAGGACAACTTGAGTCTGTTTTTCCTTGTCCTGTCCCTGTTCCCTGGGAGCAGAGCCCGACCCCCCCCGGCTGTCCCCTCCTGGCAGGAGCTGTGCAGAGGCCCAAGGTCCCCCCTGAGCCTCCTTTTCTCCAGGCTGAGCCCATTCCCAGCTCCCTCAGCCTCTCCTGGTGCTCCAGGCCCTTCCCCAGCTCCGTTCCCAGCCCCTCCATGTCCTTCCTGAACTGAGGAGCCCAGAGCTGGGCACAGCACGTGGTGGCCTCAGCGGTGCCCAGCACAGGGGACAGTCACTCCCTGCTCCTGCTGCCACACCATTCCTGATCCAGGCCAGCTGCCATTGGCCTTCTTGCCCACCTGGGCACACACTGGGCTCATATTCAGCTGCTCCTCTGCAATCTCCCTGGATTTCCCTGGAGGCCCAGCTGCACGTGCCCAGGTAAAGAGTTGTCCTGGCCTCTCTCTGCCCATGGAGGTCATCCCTGTGGCACTGCTGAATGTCCTCATGGACGCATTTGCAGCAGCACTGGCCACGCTTGCAGCAGCCTTGCCCGAATTCATGGTGGTGTTGGCCATGTTTGTGGCAAAGAGGATTCGTGAACTTCAGAAAGGATCAGGAATAAACACAGTTCTAGGCTGACAGGTGGTCTGGGCCCACAGATGTGAGTCTGCATGTGGGCATCTCCATATGAAGATTTTTTAATTTTTTTTTTTCTGGCAAATGATCACAAACCATGGGGGGCCTCAGCACCTTCTCCCCGAGGCTGTCACTGCTGTCACTGAGGGGCCACAGGGAGAGGAAAACTGGCGGCTGCTCCATTTTATCCCTGAAGCAAATGGTGGCTAAATGGGGAATAAATCAGAGGAAGTACTGACAGTCCACAGTCAGGCCCGGGGATTTACTGCTGCAGGAGGTTTATTAATAGAGCTGTGGATGTTGCAGGCCTGTCTGTGATGGGCTGTGGGATAATTTAATGATGAGCAAAGACAGAAAGCTGAGATAAGGATAACTGTAGTGTCCACATTAGCAGTGTTCCCTCTCTGTGCTGGCTTAGCTCCCTCAGAGGGGGCAGCCAGAGGTGCAGTAAATGATGGTGCCAGAGATGAAGTAAATCAGGTGTCCCTGTCCTGTACCACTCCATTAAGGCAAATTGCTCTTTATTTACTCACAGCACCCACCTGAGGGTTGCAGGCAGTGAATTGTCCCCTCAGGCTGAAGAGCAGAGGGGGACCGTGGAGATCCATGAGGACAAACACCACAGCATGGCTTCCAGAGGGACAGCACCAGCACAGAGCTGCATCTCTGGAGGGTGGAGTGCAGAGGGACAAACACCACCAGCCAATAACTAAAATGGGATTTTTAAGTAAGTGACCCAGTCTTAATCACCCTTGAAGGCCATAAACAGCTCAGGCAGTGTCATGAGGAGTCTACCATGAGATACCTGTTGCCATCACTCATGGCACTTTTGGTGACCTCCAGAGAAAACAGAATTCTTGGCTTCCTGACACCCTTTACCTTCTTAAAACAAACTGAGAACTCAAAGTTGGCACCACTCAGGTCTCTCTCAGCCTTTTAGATCTGGGTCAAATTGTTATTGAGCAGGGGAATTTCTGTTGTAGGATGCAGAGATTGAGGCAGGAGCACAAATGTCCACACTGTCTACAACCCAGTTTATTGGTGTGTCTTTTCCTGATGGACACACTGAAAAAAAAATGCAAAAGTAATCTCCTTCCCTGTCTCTGTGATGCTGCAGTGAGTGAACTGACCTGGAGCAACACAGCCAGTAAAAATAAATTTCTGGAATTAAACTGGATTTCCTGGATTAAAAATGCAAACTCATTGACTGCAGCAAAATCACTGCAAATTCCTTCTTATTTGGTTTAGTGGTGGACACTCCCCAAAGTCTTCCTGAGGAAAGTAAAAAACCATGTGTGTCTTGTAATTAGATCTAAATGATTATGAAATTTTGGGAAATTGGTGTTTATGACACCTGCTGAGGTGAACTTCCTCCTCCTGCTGAGAGATGACAACGCAGGAAAAAGACCAAACCTAACTTGTCTGACCTCCCTCTGACCTACGACAAAATCACTCAAGACAATTTGACTTGAAAAAGCTATGGGCTCCCGGTTGTTTGTTGAACTGAAAAAAAATCCCTTTAACTTCCAAGTACTAATTTTCATTATTTTGCATCTTCCTTCAGGGGAAAATCCAGAGTTATTATGAAACCACAGGTGATATGACCCATTAAAGCTGGGATTTAAGCATTGGTTTTATGCAGCAGATGGATAAACTATCAGTCACTTGCCTGTAGGTGGAAAAATCTTTGCTTAAGCCATTAACACTCCCCAGTGTAATACTACCTGTGTTCAGCAAAGGGAAATCTGTTTTCTTACTGTGATTTGATATTGGGAAATAACAGGAGGAGATAAGCTTTATAACAGCCCTGGCAACGTGTCTGTGGTAAGAGATGAGCCACGCAGCAAAACCACCTTTGGCATGAGCCTGGCTCTTCCACAAAGGGCAAGACAGCCCTGGCACGGGCTGCAGACAGAAGGGACAAGAGAAGAAGAGCATTCTGCCTCATCCTGTGGGCTCCTAGCATCCCTCCTGCCTTGTGGAGGGATGCCCCAACCAACGCAGCGGCAGCGATAATGGAATTTGGGTTGCAGCTCCCGCAGAGCACCCGCAGGTGCTCCCCCATGTCGCTGCGGAGAGCTCTGCTCCACTCACAACTGCTGTCCTCAGCTGCTCCCGCTCATTTCCGCACGCTCCAAGTGTCCAAATCCAGGAGGGGGATGGCTTCCAAAGCGAGGAAGCACAGATGTTGGGAAATCCAGGAAGGAGGCTCATCTAGAGTATTTAAATATGTAGCTGCTTGAGTGCATGGCTTCTCCGTGGAAACCTGTGCCTCTGACAGGCCCCATCCAACAGCCACTGGAGGCAGTGGAAAGGTGTCCCTGGAGTCAGGTGAGGTTAAGCTGCACTTGCAGAATCTGGTTTTTATGCTCCTTTGAAATGCAGATACTTAAAAAGCCATTGCCCATCCATCCATCACAGGGCACTTGACTTCCACATTTCCCCTGAGTTACTGGTTTTCCATGATCCAAACACGTGCCTGTTTCAATGCTACTGGCTGATCTCTCTGTTCCTTGCTGGAAGTGATGTCTGTGTATCAACTAACAGAAAGTTGAAGGCTGTGTGTTTATGTTCAGTTTATTGTACTTTTTTTTTTTCCTTGTGGTTCTCTCTGTGATGATTCCCAGTCTCACATATGGATGCAAACACCAAAAGTTGCCATTTATGATGATGATGATGAATTTAGACAAGGTTTCAATTCTTCCCACTGTATGAAATCCAGTGTAGCCCTGTCCTGGATATTTTATATGCTAAGTGGTCCTTGGGTATTTTCTATCTTATTCCCAAGAAATGAAGAGTTCCTTTTTTCCGCTACCATGCCATGGGGAGGGAAGGACACACAGCAACTCTTTTATTGTCCCTTGCCTCTTGACACATCTGTAGCAAAGAGGCCTGGAACAGCTTCCCAGAGCACCAGGAAGGGATTTAAAACATAATCCCCTCCACAGATTTAAGAAGCTCCTTCTTCAAACTGAAGAGGAACCTTTGGCAGGTCCCCACCAATGCTGGTTACTCCAACCCATCCCTGAGCATGGTGAGTGCCTGGATCCCACAGGACTCCAGGGCTTCTTAGCTTAAGGAATAACCCAGCTCAGAGATGCCAGTGCTCTATGTGATTAAACTCTCTCACCAAGCACTGGGGAAGATGGATTTACACTGACCTTATTTCCTAAATGAGAGGGTGCTCTTATATTCCTTTTCTTTCCTTTTTCTCTTTTGCTCTTTTTCAACCCTGAAGGCCAATCCACAACAGTCAGATGTGGAGAGCCCAGACCAGTTTGTCTCAGTTAAAGATCCTTCAGAGAGCTTTAGGAACTCTGCATCTCATTTATGCAGGCCCTCAAAGTTTGTGACCCAAGAACATTTTCCCAGCCCTTTTTTGTGGAAGCCAGGTGAATCCTGCCTCTGTTTTTGCAAGCAATCTGTCTCCACCACCCTTTTCTCTGATGCCACAAGTTGTTTATAAGGTGGCTCTGGAGAACACCCTGACTCTCATCTCAGTCTGACTTACATGCTGTGCCTTTTGGTGGCTTTTCCTGAAACAGACTACAAGTGTGAAGTCTTTTCTCTATTTCCCCACTTTCCTCTTTTCTTCCTCTGCTCCTGTTTTCAATCACAGACTGCCCAGGCAGCGTAGTGGTCAGGCTTAAAGACTTGCTAGAACTGGATTCAAGATTTATGAGAACTAGATGTAACCAGGCCTCTCCCAGAGGTTTGGGAAGAACAGCTGGAGTCTGGCACTTTCCATCATGACAAGGACTATTAAAAACTAAGAGCTGAACTGCAAAAAGCAGGGGAAGGAGGAGGGGAGGGGAAATGTTTAGGCTTAAAATGCAAAACAAGCGCCTGCAGTATCCAGTCCGTCTGCACAGGGGCCAATTCTGACAGCAAACGCCTTTCGCAGCTGCCGAGACTCGGGCTTATTTTAGAAACCACTTTAGAAACAAGAGGTTAAAAGAAGAGAGGGAGGGAGGGGGACTGGAGGCCGGGAGCTGTCTGTGTGCAATCCTGGGATGCAGAGCCGGGACTGGCGGAGCGGGTCACATCCTGCGCTGTCTGGAGGCCGTTCCGGCCGGGCCACCCCACCCAGGGCTGATGTAATGGCCCGGCTGTGTTTGTGGAGATCACCAAGGCGTGCGTGTGTCCGGCCATCCCAACTGTGTCCGGCCATCCCAAGCCAGGATGGCAAAGCTCCTCCACAGCAAAGAGGGAGGGGATCTCGGCTATGCAGGGAAATTTGAAGGCTCTGAGCTCCTGCCTCCATGCTGAGTATCTGATGCCTCAGGTTTAGCTTTTTTATTTTTCACATTCTGTGCTGCTTTGGTGTGTGGGTATGAGCTTCATATGAGGGGATAGTGAGGTCTCTGCACAGAGCAGGGAGACAAAACAATTCCTGCTCTAGCTGGGACCAAGGACAAATGATCCAAATCTCAGGCCCAAGAGCACAAACACCTTGGGCTGCAGAGAGAAAAACAAGGATGGGACTGCAGCTGGAATTGGACAATGAACTGCAATCTGCAAATGGACCAAAACTTATAAAAGTGTGAGACCCTGTGAGCGCTCGTGGATCTTGGGACCATTTTGGTTCATCTTGGGTACAGCCCTGGCTGGGCTCTTGTGCTGCCCAAGGTGGATCCATGGAGGCCTTCTAATAAATCCCTACTTTATTTTTTAACTCTGTCTAGTCTCTGTTCTAGGTCAGCCTTCCCAAGGCATCACATCCTTGGCATTCCCACCCGGTCCTTGCCTTCCATGCTCTCTGTCCCTGTAGGGTCATCTCAATAAACAACCAGTCCCCTGTCCAAGGACTGCCCAAGGGTCACCCCCAGCTGGGGTTGGGGGACTCATGGGCCTTCAGCTGCTCTCACCTGGCTGTAACCACAAGCAGGATGGGAGAGCTGGGAGGGAAATGGTGTCACTGCTGGAAAACTGGGAGGAGACCCCTGGTGTTACTTCTCCTGGGCAGGTGGTTTGTGCCTTCATTGATGGAAAGAGGGGGGATATGCCAGCACAGTCAGGCTGATCATGGTAATTATTAATTTTCTAACCATATGACTGTTTCAGACTTGAACTCCAAACTGTCTGAGGTGTTGGTGTTGATTCAGAAGGGATCCCACACTTCTGACTCCTGTGTCTCACTTAAATACTTACAGCTCTATGGGATGGCTCCATCCCAGGATGCCAGCAAACAAGGCAAGGTGAATTCACCTACACTTTTTATCTGCCTTTGGTCAAGGTTGCTCCATGCGGTTAAATAATATAGTTCAAATTCACATGGAAAAGAAACAACGTCTCTTTACCAGCTTTGCTTGTGCCCCGCAGTTTTATCTGACAGCCACCAAAATGGTGACATCCCCACATGGCCAAGATTAGGGGGTCTGTGCCTTCTTTTTCTCTGGGGATTTTGTCTCCCATTTCAACGGGAATTCTGACTAGGGAAAAACACACCTTCATCCATTGGCTTTGCCTCATGCCAAATGGTGTTTCAAAGCTCTCTGTTAGTCCCAGACAGGAGCCATAAACACCCAAAATACTTCACTGGATGGCCTCAGCATCTGTCTGGGTGTCCATACCATGGGTGGTGTATCCCTCTCTCTTGTCCTGCAGTACTACCTGAGGTCCCACACCATCTCCTGTTTCCTAAAACACAGGTACCATGAAGCCCTTGAAATTCTGGGGTTCCTGTTTAAGCCAAAATAAATGACCCATAAATCACTAACTCCAAACACCATATTAAAAATAGGAATGGCTGCACAGAACACACCCTTAAGCAGGGGCTGGATGGCAAAAGAAAAGGAATTGAGCCTTCAAGTGCCAAATAAATTTAAATTACAAATAAAACTGCCACGCTAATGACCAGCAAGAGTGGCTCCCAGCTGGTCTTTGGGTGAAGCCAGGTTGCCTCGGGAATGTCTGGTGGATCTTTTGTGCACAAAGGCACCCATTTGACCCATCAAATGTCCAGACATGGTGGTGGCACAAGCCAGGCCTCCTCAGGGATGGCAGCATAGCTGCTTCTCAGCAGGGAAGTTATTTGGGATCCACATCTGGCAGCACAGCCTAGTCCAAGACTCGGTTTCTTCTAAAATTAAGCTGAACTTGTTCCAGTAGTTCTACCCAGGAAGGGTATCTCTGGGGAAAACCACTTTCTCACCTCTCCAAGTGAAACTACTAAAAATTGAAAATATCAGTTTATATTTAATTTCTGTTTCCTGCCTTTGGCTGCTCCCATCATAGCAGTGCTGGCCCCAGCGACTGTGAGACTGTGACAGCATCTTCCAAAACAAGAAGATAAAAATACACATATACATATTTCTGAAATATACCTTTTTCTTTAAGAAATATTCTTGGTCTTGAAGATTCTGAGATATCATTTCAACACAGCTCTTCATAGGTTGTAGAATAAGGCACAGGCTGGCAAACAGTGGGAACATAATTATGATGATCTTTTCCCTAAAAATGTTTGTTTCTGGTTGTTTTGGATTTTTTTTTTATTTTCTTCTTTCTTAATGTTGAAAAAACAGCATCTTTCCTTCAATTTTTCATTGTTTCTTAGCAACTGAACGGTTTTGATCACACACAGCTCAGGTAAGGAGATAGGAGGTGATTTGGCAAACATGACATTCCAAAAAGGCGACCCTTTTCTGCTCTGGGTTTTCAGCTTGAGCAAGTCTCCTGGGAAAAATCACAGCCAACACCAGCCCCAGCTGCCGCATAATGCTTCAACATACTGGCAACAACCTCCCATTAGAAACCCCGTTGAATTTATTATTTCTCCTGCTCTTTGGGGCTGCCCTCTGTGTGAGATGGAGCAGAGAGAGGGTCTCCCAGAGCTCATAACATCTGCAGGAGGGTGGGCACAGGTGTGTTCCTGCTCCACACTTTTTCCTGCTCCCTGGGAGACACAACAGGCGGAATCTGGCCCCATGGAATTTCTCAGGAGTGGGATGTTATGGTACCAGGACTGCAGGCTCATAGCCCTGCCAAGACACAATAAAAAAGAGCTGTTTCATGGTGGAGGAATATGAGGAGCACATGTTTGGTCAAGCTGGTGGGCAACGTTGTTCCTTCACCTCCCAAGGCTGGCTGGGCTCTGGAATGCCCATAAAAACACCCCCCACTTCCTCCCCTTGCTGCAGGGGCAACAGAAAACCTTGATTTCATCCCATGCAATTAAAACAAACGGTTGCCACATGTAAATATTTGTGTTGTTACCCATCTCGCTTCATCTGTGGGGCTCCAAAAAACAAACAGCAAAACACAGCCCTGGCCATTAGAGCAGGGCCTGGGATGTGCAGCAACCAAGCCAGAAAGGCCAGGAGGGTAAGAGGAGCTTAAGATTGAACTTTTGCTGGATTTTGAATCAACACAGTGCTCATGGAATGGTGCTGCTCCTGCCCTTGGGGGTGTCCCTGTGAGAATACCCTTTTCCCACAGCCTTCCCAGCTTCCCTGAGCATGATGTCAAAGGAACTGTCACATACGTCCATGGAAAATTCATGCTCCAGGGGTGGAAAACCCATGTTTGGTCACTGAAACATTCTCCCTGGTGATGTATCCAGAAAAGCCCTGGTACTCAGCACGTGTCTGCCACCAGCAGTGGGTAATGATCCCTGTGGGTCCCTTCAGGGGCATTCTGTGATTCTGTACAGGACAAATCCCTCACCCCTCATGAACACCAAATTATTTTAATGCAGTTTGCACCCACAGGACTGGATCCAAAAAGGAGGGAAACAGAGCTAAAACCAGCCCTGGTTGTTTGTGCCTGTAACCTGTGTGACACCTATGCATTATCCAGGTTTGGTTCAGCTCAGCACAAATATTACAAAATCAGGGCTTTGCCATGTTTGTCTCCAAGGTTCTGCCTTCTGGCATTTAGGAGGGAGGTGGATAATTATGCAGCATTTTTCCTTCCCTTGAGAAAAGACATGAAACCTGGATCGTTTCTGGCTTTCCTTGGTGTCAGTCCAAGCAGAAGTTAAAGCTCTCATAGCAATTTCTAAAATCCCCTTTCAGATAACACAGCAGCCGGGTTTCAAGGTTATTCTCAAGGGTGTAATAGCAGTATTTCTTCTTTACTGCAACACCATGATCTTGTGCATGAAGTTTCAAGAAGCTTTAGGACAACTTTAAGACTGGAAAGTGTTTTGTTGCAAAAAAAAAAAAAAAAAAAGTTCAAACCACCCTGTTAATTCCAGTCTGCTTTCTTTGTGCTGTTTTGAATAAGTTAGAAAGCAAACTGGGAAAATTTAATTTACACCAGAAAAAAAAAGTATACTGTATTCAAGAGAAAAATAAAATGTACACTGATACTGTTCCACTTCAACAATTATTTGTAGCATATCCTATATATATGTATGGGGTATATATACACATATTTATATATATAAATGTTTTTCCCCTCGGGGTTTTTCTTTTAAAGATTTTTGCCTTTTCACATGTGAACTGTAAACAGACTGACAGATGGAATTCTTTTGTATAAACTGTTTCAGATACACTATTCTTCCATGCCTATGTCAGTTGTTTACAGTATCAAAAAGCCACAGATACGCCTAAAAGTAAGGAAAGTTGGAATTTCTGCCAAACATTTGGATACCATCCATCCTCAGAGGCTGTACCCTCAGTGCACCGGGTGGTGCTGAGGAACTTCTCACTTAGAGGCTTCTCCTCATGATGTGTGTCAGCAGGAGGCTGGGGATCTTCAAAGCAAGGGCTGGGGAGGGAAGAGGGGGCACTTTTGTGGGCCCCCAAATTTGCTGCTGCCAACGTCTACACTTGTTAATGAGCATCTAATGGGCTGGTGGCTGCTGGGCTGGTGCTGGGAACATCTGGAGCTCTCCATGTGGGTGGTGCATGGTCCCCATGGCACTTTCTTCTTTCTTTTTTTTTTCTTTCTTCTTCTTTTTTTTTTTTTTTTTTTTAATTTCTAATGTGTTTTCCCAGCTTATTTTTGTGCCCTGTGTGCCAGATGAAGAGTCTGACCAGTGTAACCAGCACAGAGTGATATTCAGTGCTCTCCATTGCTCTGTGTGAGTTTTTATCAGCCTAGTTTGGGCATTTGAAGTGTGAAAAAAGCCCAGAGGCTTTGGACAGTCTTCCCAAGGAGTCTTCTTCCTGATTTGAGCTGCCTCAGCCAGGAAAATTCCCAATGTTGTCTCAGGAACAGCTGTTCTGGGTGCTCCCCTGCCCCATGGAAAAGACACGTAGACAAAACTTTTATTTTCTGTGAACTCCATCTCTGGCATTTACCCTTCACCTGTGTGGTCTTCAGTCATTGAAAACTTCTCCAAATCCTTTGTGCTGCTTTTTTCCCTCCCCAAACTATGCCACATGGAAGAAGGGAAATGGCCACACATCCCCACAGAGCCTGGGCTGTCGTGCACCAGAGTTACACATCCTGAAAAATCCAGTCATGGCCCATAGGAAGACCACTGTATCCTCATGTCTGAGGGACTGGGAGACCCTGAAAAGTCCTATCCACTTTCAAATCCTCTCCCAACACTAAAAAAAGAGGCCCCATGACACAGAGGAAGGTTCTGTGAGATTTTGAGTTTAGGGAAATTAGAGAAAAGGGCCTCTGGATGCCAGCATGTACAACTTGTCCCCATAAAGTTCCCTAGGGATTGTCTCAGGAGGTGACCCCTTTCCTTCCCAGAAGATGTGGTTTGGCAAAGATTTGGGGTTTGTTCACCAGGACATTTATTCATCCAAATTTGGAGCTCAAAAAGGTACCAGCACTAAATGCTTTGAGAAAAATCTTCACAAGAAAACCAACAACAAACAAACCAAAGAAAACAACTTCCAACTGGCCAGCACATCCCATCAGAAGTTGTTCTACATCAATTCAAACCCATAATCTCCACTGGATTGAGATCACTCAGGAGTTTGTCTGCAGGAACACCAGGGATGCTCTGGCTGGGGGGTTTGGATCCAGCTCTGTCCTTTTCCTGGCTGGAATGCCAAAGCTTGTGGGCACCAGCAGAGACTGTCAGCTCAGCAGCTGCCCAGGCATGGCTGGATGTGGAGCTTGGTCTGCCTGGACGGCCAGGAAATCTGCCCTTGTTTACTGTAAACACTTCACAGGCCCATAACTTTCTGAAAGCTACTTCTTCATGTCACCTTATCCATACAGAGCCACATTTCCACATTCCCACTGGGAATAACACATTGCAGTGGTGGAGATGTGGTGGCAGGCAATAAGGATCGATCAAGAAATGCATGGAAAATTCAAGAACAGACTTAAGAAGTTGCTGTTTAGGCCTCCATCCTACAAGGAACCAGGTGTCTCCAGGGTCCCTCTGCACCTCAAATGCTTCAGCTCTGGCTCATCCTTTGCAAAGCCTGGATCTACCCTCCTTTGCCATTCCTCAGCTGGGAGCTCACCTGACCTCTCTCAAAGATTTTCACCTGTGGACTGTAAGCAGGATGGTTGGATGCATCCTAAAGCATTCCTAGATCACTGCTGTGCCACCTTGGTAAGAGAAACTGGGCAAGGCTTACTGCAAAGAGGGGAACTCTGAGGATGGGAAGGGAGAAAAGGAAGCTCAACAAGTAGGTGGGGGAAATATATTAATGAATCTGTATTTTGCTGGAATAATGAGGAGAGACATGACTGTGCCAAGAGCAAACTGTACTCTGGAGATGAGCAAGGACCTCATAAGGTTGTCCCTTAAAGCCTTGAACCCACACTGTCACAGTTTCCCAGAGAAGCTGTGGTTGCCTTATCCCTGGAAGTGTCCAAGGCCAGGTTGAATGGGGCTTGGAGCACCCTGGGATAGTGGAAGGTGTCCCTGCCCATGGCAGGGGGTTGGAATTAGGTGGTCTTCAAGGTCCTTTCCAACACAAACCATTCATTATTCTCATCTTGTGTGACTGAAGTGTTCCTTTGCAATGCCGTGCAGTGTTTGAACCTTTGGCACCTGCCATTGGCAGGACCTTTCACATCAGCAGGTCTTCTGCTCACTGCTGGTGCTGCTGTGAAGCAGAGAGCTCAGAGAACATGCACACTCCAGCATCCTCCCAGAATACAGCTGGGATGAGAGGAACAGACCTAGGGGAAGGATGAGGCCATTGCAGAAACTCCAGTTGTACAAACAACCCCTTTGCAAGTTGTAGCTCTGAGATGGAGAACACCAACGTGAGGGTGCATGACACTTCTTCAGCTCCCCTTGCAGCACTCAGCTCCTTTTCCAGGCCAGCACAGGCTCCTCTGGCTCCAGGGGAGTTGGGCTGCTCTCCTCTGAGCCTCCTCTGAGCCTGGAGCTGCTGTTCCTGAGGTCTGCGTAGCCATGGTGAGCTCTGTGCTCATGTAAACATTGCACAACCACGAGCCCCTGCTGTCTGAGGGCAGCAGAAGCACCACCGGGCTCCTCCTCTTTGGATTGCTCTTCCTGGGGGAGGGCAGCACTTTGTGGAGTCATGGCAGCAACCCCCGGAGCTGCCGGTGAGCCCGCGGCACGCTCTGAATTACGCTCACATTGCTGAGAGGATGGGTCACATTTTTGGGAATCCGCCCTGACCTCCTCTGGTGATGCTCTGGCTTCCTGAGGATGGAGACATGGAACAAATTCTTGCCAGACTTGAGGAACTTTACGACACTGGGCAATGGAAAAGCTCCCAAATCCTTGCCTGGTGGACACCCTTCCGGGAGGTGGGATGGGGACAAGGCCATGGTGTGAGCAGCACATCCTGGAGGAAATGGAGCACAAAGCTGGAGGAGAAAGCGCTCTGGATCTCCCCCATCACTTCTGTAGCTCTGCCTCATGGGGACAGCTGGACCATCTCCAGAACAAATCCTTGCTGTGCTCCTTGCCTCAGGGGCAACAGGGTTGGCAGGTAAGACCAGAGCCTGGTCTGTGATGGGAAGGAACCTATGGACATGATTTCTGCACAAACCTTCCTCCTCTGCTTGGAGACAGGTGCAATCCTGTCCTGTAGCTGAATTTAAGACAGACTGGCTGATGGCCCCGGAACTGTTTTGCCACCTGCAAGAACTGAGTTAATAATTTGCACACTGGAGTGTTCTTTGGAATTTCAGGTTTAGAAATGAAGGAAGAAAAGATTGCATGTGGGCAGCTTTAGCCCTTCCCAAGGACCTCCTGGCTGAGCTGGTGGGAAACTCCAGCTTCTCAAACAAGACAAAGCAAGGTGAAAACCACTTGATTTGTCCATCTCCATCCCCAGCAGCTCCTGGGAGGAGAAGGAGGAGAAGGGGAGCTGCAGGAAGGGCTGGCTGGGTTGAGAGGGGCAGAGCATGGTGCTGATGGACAAATCCTTCCCACAGGCTGGGGTTGGGCCACACTGGGCATTCCAGACCTGGCACAGCTCTGGAGGAGGTGGAACAGTGTGAGACACCCTGTGAGGCTCTGCCAGTGGCAGGGCTGGGAGTGCTCTGTGTGAAACAGGAGCACGATGCACAGACCTTCCACGCCTATTGGAAACAGATTTTTTCTTGACACACAAGCGCAGAAGATTCCTCTGGAATGAGAGCCCTGACCAAGGCTGGGCGGCAGAGAAGGGTTTCCAGCTCCTTGCAGAGAGGAAGGAAATCCGCCCGTGGGACAGACGATATTGTCTTTTGTTTGATTCTGCAACGCTGATTAATGAATGCTTTTTTGATTTCACAAGAATTTCTGGGGATTGTAAACTCTCTTCACAGATTTTTCTGGGAAAAATGGAAACCATGCTTGGGGTTCTCCTTCTGCAAACAAACTACTCAACATTTTCACTCAAATCAAAATTTTCCATGGATAGTAATGGGGATTTCTCAACCAGTGTCATAACATGGTAGGCACTGCATTATGATGTAGATAAAATTTGTGTTTCAGCAGCAAGAACTCAGGCCAGAGCCCTCTTCTGATGGACCTTGTATAGTGAGACACAACCTTGCTCTGAGGGCTTCAGAACAGAATACACAAAGGGCAAGAGAAAAAAGAAAAATACTAAAAATACGCTTTAACAGATGGGGCACTGAGGTGGCAAAAGATGAAGTGATTTGTTTGACGTCAGGATCATGGGAACATTAAGTCAAAAAGAGGAACTAAATCCATTCCTCTTGGAAGACTCAGCACATATCTTTAACCACAGACCATCCTTTCCCTCTGGTGTTACTGACTTTTGGCCGAATCTTTGCTCTTCACTTGGGCATGGCACTTGGTGCAGGATTATTTGCAGAGGATCAGGCCCCTTATTGGAGTGTGTTTTGGCTGATTCATCAAGTTCATCACCTGGCAGAGGAGCATAATGCATGATGCCTTCTTTTCCTCTCAAACCCTCCTGGAGAGACCCAGAGTCCTGATGAAATTTTTCTCTATGTCAGTGTAGGCAATGCTGGCAGAGATCTTAGACTTAGCCACTGATACAGTAATAATAATATTAATAATAAAAACAACAATGCCAAAATCAGACCTGGATCTCAGGGGCTTTCCTTGGATGCCTGGACTGTGCACCCAGGATTGGACAGATCCTGCAATGGATCAGAGCATCCCTGGCAGTGCCACCTCTGCAGAGACAGAAGGAGAACAAGGAGTTTATCCATCATCTGGTAGCTGGGGAAGACATTTGGGCTTGGTTTCCTCCCACCTGGCATGCTGCTGGAACACTGGCAGCACTCCTTTGACCATAATGGAAAGCATGTCCAACACATGGCCAAAATCTGGAGATTTCCCCTCACTTTGCTTCCTGTGACAGCAAAAATCACAGGATGGCCAAGGGAGCTGACCCTGCTCTTTGTCCTCCCATGTTTCTCACAGCTCCTGGACAAGGTCTGAGGTCACCTGCACGGCCTGGTAAGGGGACAAGCCCCTTGCTGTGACCCCAGGAAGAGAGGACACTTCTGGGAGGGACGGGCTTGGGAGGCAGGGTGGCAGTGGGGCATTTTGCCGAGCCCTGCTGGGCCTGGCGTGCGGAGCGGGCTGGGATTAAGGCTGGAACTCGCAGCATTTGGGCCATTGTGCAATGCTGGGCAGCTGGAGGGTTTCACTTTTCAGAGGGGAAAAGAAAATATGAAAAACTAGAACCAGAAAACTCCTTTCTTCCCTCCTTTCTTTTTTTTTTTTTTTTCTTTTCTTTTTTTGGACCTATCCAGAGCTTTCCACAATGCTGGTGATTTAAACCAGGCCTGGAATATGAATGCAACTCTAATATTTCTACCTTCCTGAGTTACATTGATGAGTCAAGGAGCTGGCTGAGGCTGAAATGCAGCAATGTATATGCACAGGCTATGGATGAAACCTCCTCTTGCATGGACACCTTGTCAGCCAGGGCTAGATCCAGGAGGTTAATAATGTTCTGCCCTTCATGGAAAAGAGAATATGAATTTAATTTAAAATCTAGACATGCCTTCAGCTCTGGAACAGAGAACACAAAGCTAATTTCACCAACAGGCAGAGGGAGATGGAAGTGGGGCATGTCCTGCGCTCTGCATCCAGGCGGAGTCTGGCTGGAAGCTGATTTTTGGGACACTTGAGCCCAGAGGTGTTAAGGCAGCAGGGCCATTTTGGGGGGAGGAACGAGGGGCTGAGAAGGGGAGCAGGTGCCTGGGGTGAAGCACCAGCATCCCTCGCTGTCTGTTCTTGGAGGCAGCAGCAGGGAGAGCTGCAGGTGACTCCTCACAGGGACAAGGGGACAGAGGTGGCCTCGGTGTCAAACCAAAGCAAGGAGCAGAGGAGTCCCAAAGCCAAACAACTGCCTGGTGCTGGGAGCAGGAGCTGGGCTTTGCTCTCTGCAGTCCAGCCAGAAACCCTTAAAACGGCCTCCTCTCCCTTTTCATACCTCATCCGCATCCTCAGCCTTCTCACAGCCTCCCCCCCTCCATCCCCCATGCCAAATAAATCTCCTTAGAGTTTAAATAAATGCCGTAGTGTCCTAAAAGTCTTGCAGCCTTGGAGAGGGGAAAAAAAAAAAAAAAAAAAAAAAAGAAAAGGCTCTAAACCTGAAAGAGAAATAGTAGATGTGCACCTTCTTCCCTTTGGTCTCTCTGAAGGCTATTAAGTGATGCAGGGTGACTGTGGACAGGTACATGCAAATAATAGGATCAAGGCAGCAGTACAAAGGTTTGTCTCCCAATCTTAATGCAGGTGTGGGAGACACAAACCAGGTGGCTAAAAGGCTCCTTTGTTTGAAGCTGTCAGGAGGAGAAGCTGATAATCTCATGCCTCATCCCTAAACTCTCTTTCAGCCGTGTCAAAGCATCTCCTCACATCAGGAAGTCTGCAATGACATGGCTATGTGCTAAGCTCAGTTAATGTGGTCCGAGGTTTAAACACTTCAGGTTAAAAGTGGATAATTGGTGGTAGTGGATTTTAAAAGCTCACACAGGTGCCTTTGAAAAGAGGTCAGGAGTCAAGTGCATCTCTCCTATGAGAAATGGTGAGCCTTTCCTAAGGAGATCAAAATTCTTCCACGGAGAGCCCCAGGGCCTTGTAGGAACTGTTATTAATTTAGTCCTGTATGTTCCAAATAATGGAAAAACGATACCACATGTGTACAACGCTGGGGAACCGGGGCACGTTCTCTCTGGATAGATAAACTTTCACCTGGCACTCCTGCATTGTTAATTAAGTAATCCCCTCCCAGCCCAAGCAGGAGCAGTACGGGAGCTGCCATCCCTGGGGGTTCTCCAGGGATGCCAAGTGACGGTGGGGACAGCACGACCTCAGCTCCGATGATACTCTTGGGGGTGAGGACAGAACCCTACAAAGCACCTCCCCGGGGGTTGTGATGCCTCCCAGCCAGGTTTTCCAAGGAATTTGGGCACCCCAGCCGCAGTTCTGCTCGCAAAACCTCCCCCGCAGGTACCCAAGCAAAGCGCATCTTTAAAAGACAACTGCTCTCCCCCGGCGCGGTGCTATTTTTCTCAAATTGTGCTTAATGAAGGCAAAGCTGGAGGAAATTAACATCCAATTATTTTCTTAGGGTGGATTTCTTTGTGCCGGCCGCGGGACACGGACCTGCCCAAACACGCAGCACATGAAAGCGGCTCCTGCCCGCGGCAGGATCGGGTTGCAAAGGCACCGAGCTCTCCCCGGAGGAGCCCTGCACCTGCCCGGAGTTTAGCAGGGATGGGAGTGGGGAAAACACAGCGGATCAGGGCCAGGAGAAGCTGGTTTTCCTCCCTCTTCACCATGTGTGCGAGTTTGCGGTCTGAGCATCCAAGATGACAAGCTCCAATAAAGAAAACAGCATCGTTATCACCCAAATTTGCATTAAAAGTGCGGTTTGGTTTCTGTTTGGGAGTGGTGGCTGTTACCAGCTCCTAATTCCGCTGCCTCGTGTGCCTCCAATTTCACAGTGCCAGCAGTTCCTTTGACTTTGGGACCTTATTCTTTGCCATTTTTGGTGAGCCCAAATACACCTAGAGGTGTCACGTGAGAACGAGCTTATTCCAATTATGAGAGAACACAAGGAATCTGCTCCTTGAAAATATTCAGATTAATTTGTTGATATATTCTGAATGGGTTGACAGAGCATTTTTAGTGAAAAGGCACCCTCCAGTCCTGCTGACTGGAGTCTTTGTAAGCAGGTGCTCATTTTGCCAATTGTTCAAGTAAAATAGCTGTTTCTGTCCTCCTTACATTTTTTTTTCTCTGTTTGTGTTTGGGGACAATTTGGAAAATATTGCCACTGGTGAAAACATGTTATGTGTTTATTGTTATTCTTATTATTTACTATAAATTTATTTGTGTGACAGTAGCAGCTCAGAGGGTATGAACTGGCACAAAGCAAAAATATGGTCCCTGCTCCAAAAGCTTTAAATTATCCCAACTCCCCAAACATTGAATGGTGACTCAGAGTTCATCCATTTCATTTCAATTTTATATGGCATAGAAACTGAACATTGTAGGAAAAAAAAAAAAAACACAAAAACCAATGAAGCCTTTAACTTTGTTGCCCAGTCCATGGGAATTATGAAAACATTTCTTTAGGAATTTTTTTTTTTTTTTTTCTTAAAAAAAAAAAAAAAAACACAAAAACAAATGAAGCCTTTAACTTTGTTGCACAGTCCATGGGAATTATGAAAACATTTCTTTAGGAATTTTTTTTTTTTTTTTTACCTGAGAAGCAATGAAACCAACGCTTTAATAGAATGGTTTGGGTTGGAAGAGACATTAAAGATCATCTTATTTCTACTCCCTGCCATGTGCAGAGACACCTTCCACTATCCCAGGTTGCTCTAAGCTCCATCCAGTCTGGCCTGGAATATTCCAGAGGTGAGACAGCTTCTCTGGGCACCTTGTGCCAGGACCTCCCCACCCTCACAGACAAGAATTCCATCCCAGTATCCCATCCATCCCTGCCTTCTGTCAGTGGGAATCCATTCCTCTCTTGCCCTGTCACTCCAGGCCCTTGTCTCAAGTCCCTCTTCCAGCTCTCTTCTAAGAAGTTTCACTTTCAACAAAATGATCTTTCCTGAAAGGAACAAATACCTCATTCAACGACATCTCCCAAGCTCTGGTTGTAAGGAAGTTAAGAACAGCACTTTCCCCTTTTTTATTAATATTGTTTGTTGGTGAAATGCCTTAATGGCTGCAGGGTCAGTTGACAGAGAGGAGGTAACATTGTTCTTCTCCTCCAGTGAATGTAGTGTTTGGCATGACTTCAAAATAACCCTATTGTTTGTCATCTTCTCAAAATACACTATAAAACCCCGTTAAAAGGGAAGATAACATTTTCTAAGCATAAGTCAAGTGCCGGGTTGCCTTTTTTTAAAGCTGCTTGATGAGAATTAATGGTGTTGGATCTCCTGTTTTAAACACATTTGGCCAGGTTTTCTGGAGGCACCTAATTTATCTTGAGGCTCTTTCATCTATTATCTAACTGTGAGCTTGTTCGTAGCTCATCAGCCATCCTGGTTTTGACAGGGGGCCTTGTGATGAGCAGCCAACAGTGCAGAGTGTCGGGGCCAGGCGTATCTCTGGCAGGAAGGTGATGGGAAAAACCTAACCTTCTGCCACTCCTCCCAGCACTCACCAAACCCAAAAATAGAGTCTTGGATCATCACACAAAGCCCCTCAGAGTGGTTCCTGCATCCCAGTGTCAATGCAGATCCTTGCAGGATCAGATCCATTTAATGGGGAAATGGTACTGTCAACCCCTTGGGAGAGCTTGAGGTGGTGTTTGGAGAAATCCCCCTTGTTGAGGGGACAGTCATTGCTTTGGCCAAGGCACGGTGTCCATGGAGCCATCAGGAAAGAGGAGAGAGCAGCAGAAATTTTGAAAAAAAACCCAAAAACCTTATCTAATAGTGGTGGGAAATAAAGAGCTTATGTAAAAGAGCAATTTTTCCACAGTTCCCAAGCAGGAATTATCTGGTACATGATTCAGGACCATTGTAAATGTGTAGATTTTGGGCGTGAGCTCCCAAACCCATTCTGGAACCAGCCAGAGGAGATTTGCAAAAAGGAGGACGTCGCCTTTCCTTTTTTTGTGCTTTCAGCATCGATGTACGCGAGTGCTCGGAGCGGCAGCTACGGAGCTGCTGGAAAGTTTGTCACCATAACACTGCCTGTTTATGCTTTGTGGGGATGAAAGAACAGCTTTCTTCAATTAGGCTTTGTACTTCAGCTGGCAGGCGGGTGCCGATTGTCTCAAACTCCACCTCTGGGCCCGGCCTGGCCCGGGGAGCCAGCGCAGGCTGCGCCCGGCCCTGCTGCGGATCAGAGTGGCTCACCATGGGCAAAGAGGGACAAATCCCACTGGGAACAGCAGCCACGTGCACTCAGGTGGGCTCACTACTCCGACCTGCTGGAATTTTCAAAGCACAGGATCGCAGAGTGGGTTGGAAGGGGCCTTTAAAGGGTTCTCATCCACAATGAGCAGGGACTTCCTCCACTAGGCCAAGTTCCTCAGAGCCTCATCCAGCCTGACATCGAATGTTTTGTTTCCAGCAATGGGACATCCACCACCCCTCTGTGCCAGGGCCTCACCACCCTCATTGCATCCATTTTCTTCCTCATACCTATCTGACTCTCCCCTGTTTCAGTTTAAAACCATTCCCCCTCATGCTCTCCTTTCTCGATGCTTTTCCTCTTCAGTCCCTGCTCCATGCACCTGCAAGTGGCTGGCATGGCATGGAGAATCCTGCTGGTTCCTAAAGAAGACTTCAACCTCATTTCAAAGCATTTTGAAGTGGTAGTGCAGGGACAGCAGAATCTTTCCATTGACTCGGGCAAGTTTTGAGTAGGTTGCCTGGATACCTGGCTATGGAACACAGCATGTGTGAGCAGCCGATGGATATCTCTTTAATAAGAAACAGGGCATAGGGAGGGAGTTGCCTCAGTGCCAGTGTGGATTTATAAGGCACTGACTGCTCTGTGTCAGGCAGATTTGCAGATTGGGGGAATATGAAGGGGGTTTATGGCTTGCCAGAAGCTGATAGCAAAGCTGTGGCAAAAAGTCAAAATGCACCACCCATGGCAGCCCTTCATGGGGAAAACTGACTTATAAAACAGGATCTAGAGAGTGCTGTGATTTTGCCTCAGAACTCCTAAAGGATGAAATGCATTTCCTGAGTTAAGACATGACAGAAAAAAAAAGTATGTGGAGACCCTGAGATGAACGAATGACGATTTATAACAATTAAAATGAAATGTACATCTTGACACTCAAGCAAGTTCACATAAGATCCCAACAGCTCTCTGCTATTTGTCATCCCTGTTATTTGTCATCTGTCCTCTTCTGCTTGCATCTTTTACCATAATCACCCTAGAAAAGGAGGGATCACAGAGAATGTCCACCTGTCCTACCCCCTGCCAGGGGCCAGACCTGCAGGGTGACCCTGGGCTGTCCCACAGCTGAAATTCCTCTGCTGAGGCCAGAACTGACCTTTCGGCATGTGCCAAGCAGAGATTCACTGATGGAGAAAGATTAATATGGTTTTTTGCACATGTTTTATGCTGACCCTCTTAGCAGGATTCTACTGAGGTCTGGGGTGGGAGAACAGTGAGCAGAGTTGGAGCATGAGGAGGCAGCAAAATCGTGACCCAGGAAAGGAGCTCTACTTCTTCATGGCACTTGGATGTTAATTGTAAATCCTTTCCCTGAGAATAAACACAAGCACCAATGCTGTGAGACCCCGCACAGCCTCGGGAGGAAGAATTGCTCTTCATGCTCTGAACTCAGACTCTGATTATTTATTTATTTCCTTTCTGGCTCAAACTATTTCTCAACAATAATCAAGGGAGAAACAATGGCCCATTCACGGGGGCACTGAGCTCCCCCTTGTCCCAGGTCCAAGTGGGCATTGCTACTGAGAACTGCATTGACCCGGGGCTTGGCAGACCCAGGTGCAACATCCTTCTCTCCTGGGGATTTCCAGCCTAACCCTGAGCCAGGTAATTGGGCAGCTAAATCCCTTTAAAAGTCTGGGTCCTTTCCTCAGCTCCTTCACTGTAATTCCTCTTCTCACAGGTGGGTTGTGAGATTAAACACATGAAAGACTCGGAGGCACCAAATGCCGCGGTGATGAGACCCATCTGACAGAGAGATCAGTAACCCAGGGCAGCCGAGCTGGAAAATGCCTTAGATTTTTCTCCCCGACAGCAGGATGGCCTTGTGGATAATTGATTTCCCCCTCGGAAGGCTTGAAGTATATTTTTAGGGAACGCAAACATTTTTATTTTCACTGCCTATTTTTCTTTCCTCCTCAATAAATGGCTTTTCCTCCGCATGGGCTAGCCAGCTGCTCTGAAAATTCAAGGGGAAAAAAAACCTCATTAACTTTCCCAAAGCCTTAATTGTCCCATTTATTTCAGGGCAGTAGGAAAGCCCATCTTTCAGTGGCTCCCTCGCCCTGCTAACAACTCACCATAATCCTTTCCATAATCCCCAGGAATGCCGATCGCTCCAGCAGAGTTTGATTCTCCTTTCTGATGAATTGCAGGGTATTTTATATCCTCTTGTCACAACCCCCTTCTCCTGCCTTTGCTCTTTCAGCAAGGAAAGTCACTTTTATGTTACCCATCTGGGCTTCCCCCACCATCACAGGCTTTATTTTTTTTTTTTTTTTTTTTTTTTTTTTTTTCTCTTAGGTACACAAAAGCAAATGTTCTGGGAGCTCTTTAAAATACCTGAGCAACTGGTAGTAAATGAGTAATTTCCTGTTGTTCTAACCTCTTTTTTTCAGCCCAGTAGTTATCTTAGCTTGGCATGTCAAGATAGTTGCATGATCTTCAGTGTTTGTGTGGATAAACATTATCTCAGCTCATTCCTGAGCTGATCAAACTGATTTTATAAACAGCCAATCCTTGGTAGTGGAAAAAGGACTGGGTTGTTTCCAGGAGTTTGGTGGGCGCTGGCATGCCGGAAAACTACTGTATATGTGTTTGCATTGCAGAAAGTGCAAATCTGTCCATTTGAATCTTTTTTGAGTGAGCACAGTGGGCAAACGAGGTGGTTTTGGAATGATCTCATCCCAGGATCCCGGCAGAAAACAGCCCCTGTACATAGCAGAGACTGGAATGTGAGCAGGACCTCATTCATAAACTTCCTTACCATTTCTTTACACTCAAAGACAGGAATAAAAAGCAGCCAAAACAAGCAGAAATGGTGTTCTGGAGTTAACCAAATGGGAAAATATATAGATGCACTTTTAAATTTTATTGTATTATTGAATTGAGATACTTTTCACCATCTGCAGGAATCTTGCTGTGGCAATACATTCATTCTTTCTCTTGGATCAGACTGGAAACTTTATTAAGCTTTTTTTTTTCTTTGTTCTAAACCTATTTTTTTGTGATAACACCTCAGTTTTCTACCACCTGCCCTGTTTCAGTGAAAATACAGAGCTTGAAAAATGTGTTATAAGGGCTGCTATGAAAAGACTGGAGCTCAGAGGCCTAAACTCAGTTTCAGAAGGTTTTTAATTAAAGCTGTTAAATAGCAAGGGGAGAAAAACAATTACATTTTGTACTTTTTACGAACAAAAGCACCTTAGGTCTTCATCCTCCAAGGCAGGGAGGCAGTGAGCAGCAGGTATGTACAGGTGAGGTCATCCTGCTGTGCTGGAGTGAAGATGAAATAAATTCAGGCTGCAAAATCTGGCTGGGAGGCTCCTGTTCTCTCCACCTGGGTCCCTGGTGGCATTGGCCAGGGGTCACCAAACAAGGCACAGGCAAATCTGGGCTCCTCAGGCACTTCCCTGGTGAAATACAGCATTTTTAAGGCACATTTGGAGCTTCAGCCAGATGTGAGCTCCACCATGCTAAGCAACATTTTCACTGCTTTTAAGTCCTTTTTGTCAGCTTGGCAGTAAAAGTTGGGCTGGATGATTATTGCAGCCACTGGAAGAATTTTTCTGTGGTCTAATATAAGTGCAACCAAGGAACTCTGGCATGTGCCTCCAGCAACTTGGATTTCCAAGTGGTCTTACTTTTCAGTGCTGGACACTCCCAGGAGGAACTGAGTTTCCAAGAGAAGATGACAGTGGGTGTATTCAGTCCAACACAGCTGTAGGTACGGTACAAACATGCAATTAGAGACAGTTCCTGCCCTGGAGAGCTTGGAGTCTAAATAGACAAACAGATCATCTCCAGATGGTAGGGGCTGAGGGTGAGCTGGTGGGAGAGCGAGTGAGTGCGTGGCACTTCTGCTGCTGGATGCACACAGATGGTCAAAAGGCAGGGGAGAGAGGAGAGCCTCGGGCCTTGCACAGGGAGAAGGGAGCTCGGATTTCCTGCAGAAAGCCTGCAGGGGTGGGGCTGATGTGATGGCTGTAGGGCTGGTTACTGCAAGGGATGGGGAGAGCTGGAGGAGGGAAGAGCAGGAAGAAGGAAGGAAGGAAGGAAGTCCATTTATAGCAGCTTCCTCTGAAATGCAGGGGGCTGCCAATGCGTGTCGATGCTTGGTGGTGAAGAATGGATGTCATTTAACTTTATTAGACACTCGGGAATTTGCTGTGGAAAGGAGGATTGATGGAGAGGGCACGGATTTTGGCCAATCTGTAAATGAAGAGCACAGTGGTGAAGAGCTTTTCCACCTCTCACCACTGCCAGCCTGGAGAGGGGGACTCCTGTCCCAAGACCAGGCTGCAGATGGGGTGCTGGAGCATCACAGGAGCGAAACCCTCCAAAGGGATCTACAGGCAGCCACGTCTGGCTCAGAAAGTCCCTGATCTGCAAATATTTGGGAGCTCAATAGGTTCAGCCTGGTGTAGAGAGAGGTGTCCCTGCTCATGGCAGGGAGGGATGACCTTTAAGTTCCCTTCTAACCCTTAACATTCTGTGATTCTTACAAATCTCATACTCTTCCCCAGGCCTGTAGAGGCTTTGGTCACTTCCAGGCAGGATATTTGATGGCATGACTAAAAGAATTGCTCCTGCTCCCTGTCACTTCCCTGCCTTGGTCACCTCAGCCTCCCTTCCCTTTGGAGGGAATGCAGCTGAAGTACCGAAACCACTGGTTGCCTGGGAAAACATCTGAGGATTTATTTCATACCACAGGCACTGTAGGTGGCTGTAAGGCTTGGGAGGATGTAGATGAGAAGGATTTGTGGGGAAGTGTTGAATGGTGGCCAGAACAATAAAAACTAAGAAGAGAGAGGCACCTCTCCAAGTAGGGCTTCACCAGAGTGGGACAAGGAGCAAAGCATCCACCAGGCATCAAATGGCACATGGCTCTCCGCTGGTTCCAGGAGTTCACCACCAAACATGGGAAAAGTCTCATGTTTAACTTGGCAAGAGGTGAGCTGATTTAACTGGTATAGCAGAGATGTAGTTGTGCAGAATAAATCAATGGGCCACAAATTACACAGGAAATTTGGGTCTGGCGTTCAGGGTCGAGGAAGGTGGGAAGATGAAGGAAGTAAAACTTGATACCTTTTTAAATATTGCTTCAGGGTAGAGATGACCTTGCTGTAGTTCTTTCAAATTCCCTATAAAAAGGGCAGGAATGTATGGCAAGCCACCCTTCTCCAACAGGTATCTGGTGACACAGAGAGCAAAATTGGAGCAGGCAGGATGAAAGACAAGGCAGTAATCACAGTCCTTTGGATTAAAAAGTAATTATACTGAGGTAGGATGATTTGGATATGATGAACCCATCTAGGCAATCACCTGCCCTTCATATGGGCTACATTTCAAGGGGAAATATTAACTGGATAAAGGTTCCTACAAGCTGCAGCTGGAGTGAGACCCATCAATGGTTTCATCTGACAAAGTGACTGGCTCAACTTGTGCCATGTCAAGGTTCTGCATGCACTTGGCTGCTACCAGGAAAGCTTTGGTCTTCTAAAAATAGCAGCTTTGCCTGTTTCACACTCACTGTCTTCAGATTTTTGTAAGTTGAACTTTCTAACCTAAAAAGAAAGAATCATGATCAACTGAGTACCATTGTGCAAAACAGAGATATTAAAGCCAGTAAGGATGGAATGAATGCATAAAAGAAAAGACATTCAGAATCAAATAAAAACTCTGCATAGCTGAAAATATGTCACTTTAGGCAAATGGAACTGGTTTCTGGTCAGAAATTTGTTTAGTTGCATTTTCCAGCAAATGAATCTTCTTTTTTGTTTGTGTTTGCTTGTTTTTCTTCTAATGCATTTAGCTTTAAATCTACCCTATAACCCTATTCCATCTAGTCTAGACTGAATTTCCAACTGCCTTGTGATTTGATTAAGTTGAGCTAATTCTCATCAGATGATTTGAAAACAACCCGATTCAGCTTCTTCAGATACCTTGGCAAGCTGATCCCTACCTACTTGCAACTGCCTGGGATCACTTCTGATAATTCAGATCATCTGTGATGCCTTTAGGGACTGATCCAAATTCTGCTAAACCAGCACAGAGGTTTGCCCTGGTCTAATAGGCTTTGGACCAGCCTCCAGCCTCTCCAAAACAGCAGGTCATATATCTGACTGAAGGTAAAATGTTTGGCTAAGTGCCTACAAAACGCATTGTAATACAAGCTGGGGAAAATCAGAAGACAAATTTTGTGTATGTGCAAAGTATTAGTGCCCTAATGATAAAATGCTCGTGCTTGACATAATTTTTGGAAGAGGCTTGGAAACGGCAGGCTCGAGCTGCTTTCCACATGGGAATACCTTGCAGGCAGTAAAGAGCAGATGGAAAAGATCAGCATGGAGGGAATGAAATTGTCTTCATGCTGCAAACCCCAGGATCCGTGGATGTGAGCTACTGACACTTTGTTATGAACTGTTTGCCCTAAAGAGGCATCCTCCCAGCCCTGGAAAAGCTTTCCTGACAGGGACAGGCCGTGCTCACTCAGTTCAGCTGAACCTGTTTAGGGAATGTCTCTGGGCAATCTGCTGGCTCTCCCTCAGGGGATTCTTCATTCCCTTTGCTCCCTGAAAACCAGAGAGCCGTGTGATCCCTTCCCCTGCAGCAGGACACAGCTGATGTCTCAGGGACATCATTCTCTCACCTCCTCTGGCAGGATCATGGCCAGGCACCAGAGCACACAGGGAGAGAAATGGATTTTGTGTCCCCACAGTCTGCCCACCTCTGTCACACCTCAGAAACTCCCATCTGGTGATGCTGCGGTGCAGTCTGCGCCCTCCTGAGCTGCAGGACTGGAGCCACCAAGTAATTCAATCAGGGGAGCTTTAGGACAGAAGGAAATTGTGGTGGAATTCAGAAAAGGTCTGTCCTCACCGAGGCACTCAGTTCATGGTTTTGGCAGAGCCCTTTGTATCAGCAGCAATGTCTAATCACTAAACAGATGGGCTGAAAAATCACTTTGTGATATGGATGGGCTGCGAGGAGAAGCATATTCCTAAAGCAAGGCCCTGGATGTTCATGCAGAGTTTTTCCAGAGGGCTGCCTTGTCTGGAGCCCAGCTGAGCCAGCAAATGGGTCTGCCTCCCTGTTCCTGAAGTGCACATCCCTGAAAAGCTGCCACAAAATGCTCCAGCCCTCTCCTGCACCCCAGAACAACATGGCAGACAGTTGGTGACTGCCTTACCTGTGCTGTCATCCCATCTCTATGGGATGTTTTGGCAGTGACTGTGGTTCTACACCAGGGTTTTGCCCAATTTTTGTTGTCCAGAGGTTTGGTTTCTTCTTTTCATGCACCCAGCTGTTACAGACATGTTAAAGTGACCTGCAATGTACCACTTTATACTTAGTGGCACTGCAGGTTTGTGTCCTGTCTAATTTTTTTGGCACATTCCAGCAGCCCCTTGAATTATTCTAATTCAAGGATAAAAAAATCATTACCAATAGGAGCTTTTGCTACTGTTGTTGCTTTTGATAGCAATGCCAATTTGAAAATCTTCAGTCCAGTGAGTATCTCTAAGTGCCCAAACTCATGTTTGCTAAATTTCCCTTCTTTCCTTCATGACTTTCTTCTTTTATTCTTTTATTAACTGTGTTCCTAGCTACAACCAAGCTCTTAACTGTGCAAAGTGCAGAAAAACAAAACCCTCAAAAACTTAGAGAAGCCAAAAAAGTCTATCTCTGCTCTACCAAGGAAAGAAAAGGTTCTGAAGGATATGATGCCTCACCTTGAGTTGCTCCAGGACTTGAGAGCAAAACATCTCTGAACTTCTGCATCCTTTATCTACAAAGTCCTTTCCCTTGGACAGTCCTGGCATGATCTCATCCCCAAGGAATGCAACATCCTTCTTAGAGGCACAGTATGGATAAGTGGCTGGGAACAGATGCTTGGTAAAACTAGGAGACCAGGGAGTTCTCAGCAAAGCTGGAACAGATGTTGTTCCACAGTGACATTGTTCTCCCCTGGAGTCTATTTACTGATGTCTTAAAAAAAAAGAAAAAAAAAATTCTGATTTTTGTACAGATTTTTATATTTTCCTGCAGCTTCTTATCCAACTTTGCAACTTGTCCTGATGATCCAGGCATCTCCACAAACTCCTGCAGGAGCAGCCACACCGGGCTGTGCATTTCACCTGCAGTGTCACATCTCTCTCTGGAATTTGCCATCGTGGTGGTCCCATGGAAACTATGACAAAACTCTTGAGGAATAACTGCTCTGCCTGGCAGGGTTTTGCCATTCCATGTCCCATTTAATGTTGTACAGGTGCCTGAATGTCCAAATGCTCCTTGAGCTCTGTCCTGAGCTGTGGCCGCTTCCCTGGGGAGCCTGTTCCAAGCCCAGCCACCATCTGGGGAAAGAGTCTTTTCCAAATATTTCATATTTTCCTAATAGCAAAGCTGATCCCCACACTCAACACAACTGTAGGCACCTCAGTTCAAGTGATTTTGCGTAGTTTTGGGCCAAAATGCCTTTTTTTTTTTTTTTTTTTTTTTTTTTTTTTTTTTTTTTTTTTGTGGGGGTGTGTGTGTGTGTCCAAATATTTCATATTTTCCTAATAGCAAAGCTGATCCCCACACTCAACACAACTGTAGGCACCTCAGTTCAAGTGATTTTGGGTAGTTTTGGGCCAAAATGCCTTCTTTTTTTTTTTTTTTTTTTTTTTTTTTTTTTTTTTTGTGTGTGTGTGTGTGTGTGCAAGGAATCAGCATGCAGAGGCTTTGTGTGTTTTCATTTTCATCATGGTCAGATTCCTTCACAACTCTGCCCATCCAAGGATGTGTAGGGATACAATGAGGGGTAATGACTTCAAACTGCCAGAGGGCAGGGATGGATGGGATATTGGCAAGGAACACCTGGTTGTGAGGGTGGGCAGGCCCTGGCACAGGGTGCCCAGAGCAGCTGTGGCTGTCCCTGGATCCCTGGAAGTGTCCAAGGCCAGGCTGGACAGGGGTTGGGGCAACTTGACATAGCGGAAGGAGTCCCTGCCCATAGCAAGGATGGAATGAGATGGGCTTTAAGATCCCTTCCAACCCAAACCATTCCATGCATCTCCCATCAGTGGCTCATGTTGCAGCTCTCCTTGCTGGCTGAAGATCTTTTGGAGATCTGACCTGGACCCTCACCTGACTGGCAGCTTTATCTTCCTGGCATCAGATAAGCAATTTGAATGTTGCCTGATTTCTGATTTCTAGAATAATAATCCTACAGTTTTAAGGAGCTGGTTTCCAGCAGTTAAGGTGTGTGAGGTACTCCTGTTAGGGTTGTGGGTCAGGAAAACATCTTGACTCAGGGGAAGAGAAACATCTTCAGCTTTTGAAGTGTCACTGGTGTGAATACACACAGTAAAGCAAAGGGGTCAGCAAAACCCACATGACAAACAACAATAAATACTTGAGAGCAGCAGCAGGTACTTGTGCAGAAGCAGAAGCCAATGCAGAGGCAAGCAGACAGCTCAAATTCACGAGCCGAGATAAACCCAAAGCAGAGCTTGACCTGCCTTGATCACAACCCAAGGAAGACTTTTATCAGATGTGTTTAAACAAATCCCTTCGGTGATTCCTGACTTGTGTCAAGGGAAAAATATATTTTGTCCCTGAAAGAAAACTCTTACAGCTCCTTCTAAACTCACCAGTAAATCAAGACAAGCCAGAGATCTCAACTTGGCAGCCGCTGGTCTTCGTTCTCTTTGCTCAGCTGAAGGGGGGTCTCAGTTTTGGGGGGCCTGTGCTTGTGCAGAGCAGCAGGACCAGCTCTGCACAAGGCCTGTGCAGTGCAGGGCATTTTGAGGAGCAGACTGGCACTGCCCAAGGTCCCAAAGGGGGTGCCATGGCCAGGAGCCTCTCTCCCCACGCTGCCTGTGGTGCCACTGACTCCAGCAGGGCAGCACCAGCACCCCCTAGCCAGGGACTAACCTTGCTCAGCAGCAGATTTCAATGTGTTTGAACACCAAATCAGTCCCCAGATAGACTGTGACACTGTCAGACACTGGCAGGGAGCCAGACCAGTTCCAGATCAAGCTCCATGCCAGAACACAAGTTCTTGCAACTCAGGAGTCCAAAAGATCAGTCAAGACCCAAAATACAAACTCAGACTGTTACTCCTTGTCTTCCACTGTGGAGACTCATTCAGGGGAGTGCCAAGAATCTGGAATGGAAGGGAATCATCTTTGCAGATGCAATGAATTTCTCCAGGCAGCAGAACTGGTGGCTGCAAAGAGATTTTTAGATATGGTCACACAAATGGTCTGAATCACCTCTGGCCTGGATCAGGAATAGTGTGGAAGCAGAACCAGGGCAGTGACTCCCCTATTCTGGGCACTGCACGAACCTTGAATAATGGGGTCAGTTCTGGGGTCCTCATTGCAAGAAAGAAATTAAAGAATCATGAAATGTCTTTTGAGGAGCTGTAGCATGTTCAGAGAAGGGAACAGAGCTGGGGAAGGGTCTGGAGCACCAGGAGAGGCTGAGGGAGCTGGGAAGGGGCTCAGCCTGGAGCACAGGAGGCTCAGGGGGGCCCTTGTGGCTCTGCACAGCTCCTGCCAGGAGGGGACAGCCGGGGGGTCGGGCTCTGCTCCCAGGGGACAGGGACAGGACAAGGGAAAACAGCCACAATTTGTGCCAGGGGAGGGTCAGGTTGAACATCAGGAAGAATTCCTTCCCTGAAAGGGTGGTCAAGCACTGGAATGGGCTGTCCAGGGAAGTGTAGGAGTCACCACCCCAGAGGTGTCCAAGGAATGACTGGACATGGCACTCAGTGCTCTGGGCTGGACGACAAGGTGGAGATTGTCCAGAAGTTCTACTCTGTGATCTTGGAGGCCTTTTCCAACCTCACGGATTTTGTGATTCCAGGAAATAATCACCCCTGAAACACAGAAAGGGAAGAGCAACACCACAACTCTGCCTTGTGTCAGCACAAAGTCCCCACCATGGTCACAACCCCATGCCCTGACCTCCCGTGGGGCCACATCCATCCCACCCCCTGCTCCTCAGAGAATGTGACCAGACACTTATACTCTACCCCTCAGGCAGGATTTCATCTTCCCAAGATTATCCCAGACTCCCATTTGGCCACCCCATGGCCCCACGCCCTGCTGGGTACGTTCAGCCTGTGTGACTTTACAGAGGTCAGGTGCTGCACTCCCGTAGCCTCTGTCTGGAGTTCACAGCTATAAATAGGGGCTTTCATAAGGCACTGCCTGCACAAGTCCTGGCACAAACAGTGTGGAACACTCTGAATGAGCAGGGTTTGATGGGAAGAGCCTGCTGCCCGCCTTGCTTGGCAAACCCCACAGCCCTGTTTGGGATTAAACACTCAGATATCCAGCAGAACGAGCTGTTAGCCTGGCTGAGGCCATTCCAGCTTATTTCATAAGTGACTTAGACAGATGTTTAAAGGATTTATGTAAGGTTGGCTGAAGTCAAACACAGGTGTAAGAGATGAAAGGGGAATGGGAAAAATGCACTGTGATGATCATTTTTCCATTTCTCTATTTTTTTTCCCCTGGCTGTTGATTCTAGTGCCCTTTCCATGCAATGTCTGTGCTGTGAGTCACTGAGAAAAAAAAAAAAAAAACCAAAAAAAAAAACCCAACTATTTTTATTTACTACCAGCAAGGAATGAGGTTTTACACAAAGCTGTGCTGTAGCTGTGCTCTCTTCTCCTGTTTCAGCTCTCCAGTTTATTTTTGCTCTACTTCATCTGCTTTCTGCTCACAAGATGTGCTGAGCAGACATTGCCACTCTGAGGAAGGGGAGAAAATTAAAGATGTGGAAATTCACTGCAGCCTGCTCATTATTTGCCTTCCCAGCATGTAATACATGAGTCTCATGCCTGCCTGTGCCAGCCTGGCCTCTGGATATCTCCAGTGGTTATGGAATAATCCTTCACATCTTCTTGTGTGGTTCTGGAGCTCACCAGGGTGGGTCAGCAACAAAGGAACTGCGCTGTGGTTCTTTGAGACCCCTCACACATCACTTGCAGCCTTCCCCAGGGCACTGCACAAGGATTTTTTCTATGGGGTGAAGGTCCCACTTTGCACCAGGTTCTCTGTCCCAACCCAACGTGGCACCCAGCGAGGGAAGCTCCGGTGCAGAGGGATAGACAGGAAAGAGCTTCTGTAGCCCTGGGACTGGAGTGGTGTCCTGGAGCATCCCTCTCCAAGGAAATCCCCACACCTGACTGAGCAGGGGTTGTGGGACAAACACAGCCCAGCCTGCTGCTTTTCCAAACCACGTGGAGTATCTCACCCCATCCTGATGGGCTCTCTGTTGATTCTAAAAGGTGCCTTGGGCTCAGGCCTTGAAATAACACCCACAAATCCCCCACAGGATCTGTGATCCCATCCAGAAAACAATTATTCCCTGCCAGCTTTCCAGGTGCATGAGTTCCTTGGTATGCTCTGGACACATCTTGGGCACAGGTCAGGTCTGGAGCCCTGAAGTGGTGGTGGGTATTTCTAGGGGATATTTTGGTGTCTGATCTATCAAATGGTTACCTGGGAAGAAAAGGGAAATCCCTCGGATACACCTGGGGGTGTGAGGCACCAATCTGTGTTAGCTGGGAGCATCCAAAGGGTGGGCAGCTGAGAAACAGTGTCTGCCTTTCCCAACCCCCTTTATGTGTCTCCCCTTTGCATTTTGCATTCTCACCTTTACAGAAAAACCTGTTCTGTGGTGGTGCAAAGCCCAAGGAGGAAGACGGAGAAGACTTTGTTCCCGGAAATACTTACAAGAGAAGCGAGGGGAAAGACAGCACAGCTCATGGTCAAATCCACAGGAATCATTACTCCTTGTTAATTACGGAGCCCAAAACCCACAGGTAAAGGCAGAGCATCCCCATCCTGCAGCTGGCAGGGAGGGCTGGAGGCACCAGGGCAGCTGGGGAAGGTCACTGGCGGAGGCGGCGGCAGCTCCAGGAGCTGAGCTCACATCTCCCGGCTCCCCAGCCAGTCCCCGACCCACAGGGCCATTTTTTCCTCTCTGTTCTGCCTCATTAGCACCAGTAAGCACTTCTGTCATCAGGGACACGCACACTCTGGTGGGGAGTATAACAGAAATGCCTATTAATAAATGAAATAATACTTTCCAGTTTTCAAGGCTCTCGGTGGCGGCCACTCAGCAGCCCTGGCTGAGTCAGGCTCTTTTATTTACACCCTCAGCCCTGCCAAACCTGTTGTTTGCCATGGCCTGGGCTTGTCCAGGTTGCTGAAGGATTGCCTGGAGCTGGCCACGCAGGCAGCCCCAGATGGGGACCCGGGAGCCAGCGATGCCGGTGGTGCAGCAGGAATGGATGGAAGAGCAGCCGGCAGGGAAGGGGCCCTGGGCTGGGCTCTTCCAATGGGAGGAGAGGGGCAGCTTCATAACAAATGTTTTGTGTTAGCCCTGAGAGCCTCCAGCCCCATGGTGGGGATCCGTGTGCCGGCACGGAGCTGGGGCTGGGGCAGAGTTATTGCTCCATTCTCCTCACAACAATGTCACACCACGGGACGTGTTTTATGGGGACATTAATCCACACAGCAATGGCCTGACTGCGTCTCACCACCCGAGGTGTGTATTAGCTGCCTCTATAACACAGACTCCAGTGGGTTTTACTGCTGTTCCAGCATAAATCCTGGGGTTTAGAGCCTTTTAAAACTTTCCTGTTAAGCTCTACTCTTCCAGGTCCCAATCTAGATAATGGTGGAAAAGCCCCAAACCTTTTCATCCTTATCCTGTCTCTCAGTTGATGCCCAAGTCAGCTCAGGCTTTGCAGACATCAGAGCTATTCTCCTGTTTTCCTAGAAGAAAACAAGGATAACAAAGGGATTTGCTATGTTCCTTCTTCTCTTCTATTCATGCTACAGTTATTGAGACTGAGTGCATGGAGTTTACCTTGTTGGCCAGGTCACCCATCACTGCATCCAAGACCTCTCTGCCACCAGCACCTGAGTTGCCATCACCTTTTGTATCCCTGAGAGTCAGCTGGGAGCTGCTCCCTCTGTCTCTCTAGTCCTTGCTGAATCTATTACTACAAGAAGGATTACCAGGAAAGGAAAGTGTTCTGTTGTTCTGAAGACAGAAAGGGAAAAAAACCAAAACAACAAAACCCAAAAAAAGGTAAAACCCCAAAGTAAGTGTTCTGGCTGGTGAAACAGAGCTGGAAATCATCAGGACCTCTCACCTGGCCTGTGTTCCCTCTGTGAGGCACCTGTGGCATCACCATGTCCCAGGGCCACCCTGCCATAACACAGGGCGCCGAGCCACGACTGCTTTTCAGCTACAACTGCAAAAGTCCTCTTGGGAACTGCCTCCCCAACCAGTTTAATTTCACTTTTCACCAAACTGCCACCATCCACTGCACAAGGATCAGGTAGGTCCCCATGTTTGCCATCAGTGTCCTTTTCTTTCCCCCATGCCCAGCCATCCCTTTTGGGAAGGTGACACTCTGTGGCCATAGGGGGTTGGTTTTTGGTTTTCAGCTGCCTCACACTCTCCCCATGCTCATCCCACCGAGCTGGATCCATCCTCCCCTTTCTGGAGGAACAACCCAAAACATTCCTCACACCAGAGACCTCCCCACCTCTTCCAGAGAAGTAATTTCCTTGCTGAGGCCCAAATTGCTTTAACTCATTAAGGCTGCACATCTTGACCCAGCTGCCACTCTTGAAAAGGTCCCCACTTAGCATTTGACAGGAATGTCAGCAATTCAGATGCCTAATGAAAGCAGAGAAGGGTTTGTCACTCCAACCACGCCAATGGCTAAATTCCCTCTGCACTCCAGGGAGTGCCAGGCCACAGGATGCTGCCCTCTCCCTGCACTGAGGGGTGACAATGGCACCAGCCATGGGATAATCTGTAGATAGGGAGAAAAGACTTTATGTTAGGAAGGTGATTTTGGAGAATTTGTTGTTGCCCCATCCCTGGAAGTGTCCAAGGAAAGGTTGGACAGGGCTTGGAGCAATCTGGGATAGTGGAAAGTGTCCCTGCCCATGGCAGGGATTTGGAATAGGATGAGCTTTAAGGCCCCTTCCAATCCAACCATTCTGTGATTCTATGATTTGACCATTCTGCCTTGGACTTCCCAGATGAGCAGGACAGACTTTTGGGATCCTGCCATCATCCCAAGAGCAGCAGTAACAGAGACAGTGACAGCTGGCCTTGAGTCATCTCTGACAAACACTGGCATTAACTCTTGGCAATTCTCTGTCACGCTGAAGGAAACCTTTAAGGAACAAAATGGTCACCCATTAAACAAACACCCTGGAGAGCCTGACAGCAGGGGCTTCTGCTTGGGACCAGAATTACTCTTATCCCAATATTCACCTTTAGGCTGGTGGTCATTCACCTCGGAGAGGCCAGATCAAGTTGCCAGAAAACCATCAAATTTGAGAAGGAGCTGTTTTGCGTGTTTACAAGAACACCACAGCTCCAGACTAAATCTCTCCTGGTCAGTGTCCACAGGGAATTATGGTTTTCTTCCTAGAACTTTCCATCCTGGATGATGGACTCAGTGATCACCTTTGGGGTCTCCAGGAGAGTGGCTTTTGGGGAGGAGACCAGCCATTGTTTTGTGCCATCAGCCACAATACTGGTGACCTCTGCTAAAGTGGTGGCAAAAGATCCCAAAAAGGGACATTTTGGAGTAGGAACAAGAGGCAAGACAAACTCACCAGTTCCAGCTTGCGTGGCTGAACAAGAATGGAATTTCCACTGACATTTTATTTGAGATACCTCCTACATTAATGCAAACACTTTTTCTCTACACAAACACACTGGATTTCTAAAATTCAGTCCATGAGGAGCTTTCCTGACCATGGAAAGTGGACTCAACCAGATCACACCTCTCTGCTGTCCCCACCAGCTCTAAGAGATGCTGTTTGAGGATCCTGTGGTACACAGGGAATGTGAAACACATCTGATGTCTAAAGGCTCTGTCAGGGTTTCCTCCAGAGGCCAGTAAGCCTGGCTCTGTGTTTAACTCTTATTTAACAATTCTCCTGTGGAGAGGAGCAGCACAGATCTTTTCCCATCCATTCTTGGAGGAGGCGGAACTGCCAGCGTCATGGAGAGATGTCCCACCAACTTTGGAGCACAGGCTGCAGAGGGAACCTCAGTACAGTAGTATTCCAGGAATGAGAACATTTCTCCCACTGCTGCCCCTTGGGATGCAGAGGAGTCACCATACAAAATTCAATTCTTTTCTGGCTGGAAAAAAAAAAATCCTGAGCAACTGCAAGACAAATAATAAAACTGCAAGACAAAAAATAAAAATCCTGAGCAACTGCAAGACAATAGCGGGGCCCCATTGTCTCCCCTCGCTTTCAGGAGACATGTGGGGGAGATGTGTGAGGCTTCTCCTGCTGCACACTGAACTGGCAGTGTCACAGAGAGCTGGATTCTCCTCTGCTTGATGTCCAGGGGTGATTTTGGAAGCAGAAATCTCACTTTAGCCATGAACAATCTGTGAAGGTCAGCTTGCTGTGCTGCTGGGTGCTTATCTGGTTTGGTTATCAGAGTGACAGAATTTTTCTCCCTCATGGAAAAGTCATTGACAAAGGAGAAAGGAAATGAAGCTGCTGTTGATGATGAAGATTTGCCTGCTTAGTGGTGGGTTTGGCAGCTCTGGACTTGATGGACTCAATCTCAGAGGTCTTTTCCAACCTTAACAATTTTATAATTCTATCCTTTCCACCTTCTCAGTCTTGGTCACTGGCCTTGCACAATGACCACAAGATGATACTGTCCTGGCATCCAAATAGTCCCAGATGAGCCATTCCAGCTGGTTGCATACTTGCATCCCTTTCCCAAATGGCCACACCATGCATGTTGCCCTTCAGCTTTTTGCCAAGTTTGCTTCATAAATGCCAGAAAAACTGTAGAGAAAAATAGCTCCCAAGAGCTTCATCCTGCTCTGCAAGTGTGTTTCTGGTTTCTAAAGTAAAGAAAACCTCCAAGAAGCAGGCTAAAATGAGGAGAGTTACTTCCAAATTATGGATAAAAAGAAATTTTAGGCCTTGAGGTACAATAAAAGCTGTTCCAGGATGTTTAACAAGGAGCAGACTTGTAGAAGACCACCAGCACCAGGGATGTGGGGCTGAGAGCTGGGTTATCCCTGCAGGGGTCTCTCCCAGCTGATCTCTTCAGTGCTCTGTGAGGAGGACATCACAGTTCTGTTGGTCTCCTTGGATAAACCTTCTCTAGGCCTTGGACAGTGGAAGAAACAAGGACAAATCTGAATTAAGCGGATTTCTAACCTTCTGCTGCCGGGGAAGTGTCCCACCTTGACCCTCACAGAGGAAATGGTGTCACCCAGTGACCTCCTGACCCCACCAGAGAGTGGGGAAAGGAAGGTCACCCAAGAGCTGTGTCCTTGGAGCACACTCAGGGGTCAGGGTCTAATGAGACCCTAAATGTAGCAGAACCTAAACCTTTGTCAGAGACAGAGGAAGACTTTCCTAAATCCCAAAGTTTACAGGGTTTTCCAGCACAGCCCAAACTCAAGGCCACACCAACACATCATCAAAGATCTTTGGTGCAAGAAGCATCAAGAAGGGGTGGAATCACCCTTGCTCTGTTATTGACCTCTTCTCAAACCCTGCCTTGGTATCAGGGAGTTGAGCCAGGGGATATTTAGGTTCAGGACTGGTTCTGACTGAAGTTCAAGCTCAAATCACTCTAGTCTGAGTCCAGCATCATTTAAAGCCCCAGTTTGGCTGGGCTGTGGTTCAAAATAAAAAGTCCCCACTCCATGTTGTGCTTTCTGTGGAATGTGGCTGCTCATGTAGCACATGGGATCCATGGGATGTAGAGGTGGATTTGTGGGCCACTTGTCTGTGAAGAAAGGACTGTGCAGTTTTTGTTTAGTCTGGATATAAATGTCATACGTTATATATCCTTCACCATTTCCTCGTAAGACCACTTCACTAATGGATATCTGCACCAGGAAACTTCTGTGGCTAGACAGCCAAAATTTTACCTTCTTCACTTTCAGCCCTTCCTTATAACACTGTAATTCCTCAGGATTTATGTCATTCCAATATTTGTTTCATTCTCCCCCAGTTGCTGCTCGCCAAGCCAGTGATATTTCATTTATTTTAATCTTTCTTCCAGAAATTCCATTTTTCCAAGCAGAACCTTGGTGCTGTGTTTTTTTTATTCCCCTGATGTTCATCTCATTTGCCAAGGGAAGGCTAAGGCACTACTGCATTATATTCCATGTGAAAATTATTTTATTAGTGCAGTGCACTGGGCTAAGAGAAGAATTTGTCTTAACCAGAGCTGAACACCCGCCTTGCCTTTTAACTTTGGTAACTGTGACATAAGAACTGAAACTGCTGGATCTGGTTAGTTTCTGGGGAAAAAGAAAAAAAAGAAAAAAAAAGAAAAAAAAATTAAATTGAGAGATTTGGGTTTTTTTGGTCTTGCTCAAACTACTCATATATAAGCACCAGCAGTGTCATGTAACACAGACAAATCCATTTTTTGTGGAATAACCAGAAGGGTTTTTTTTTTTTTCAGGAACACGTAGATCAGTTACATGCATTCTCTACTCTTTGCCATTTATAATTTTGTGTATAAGGAATTTAAACTCTGAGTTGTGCTGCCCTGTGTGGAGGGGAACACTTGGCTGAATAAACCTGACAAACTGTTACATCAGACCCGCAACAGGCAATTACTAATTATTGAGGGAAATTGCTTCATACATCAGTCGATACATCATGTTGTAATTATTTTAACATTAAAGGGGGAAAGATCAGTTTGGATAGGTGTGCAGCCGTATTAATAAATTATTTTTGGGTGCTTCCTGCTCCATTTGCCTTAGCCTTTCCTCAGGTGATTTCTCTTTGAATTTTGCTGAAATATTGTCCAACACACCTATGTTTGCAAAATATTTGACTGGTGAAAGGGAAGGGGGAAGTCAAGAACTAGTTATGATTTTTAGCAGTTTTAAAAAAATCAGTTATAGCATTTTAAAAAATTACAAACCGAATTTGAAGAAATAAAGAGTTTGCAAATCTCTCCATAAAACTGTGATTTACTTTGTGCAGCTAATTTTGCTCACTGGAAACTGAGTTTTCTGCAAGACAGAATATTTTCTGGAAGCAGAATATTGATTCTGTGACAGAGTTGGGGAAATAAAACAGATAAAACAACATCATGTAGGTCTCTTTTAAGACAAAAAATATATGTCTTTTAGCACCTATTTGTAACAGGTTTTGCTTTTTTTGAGCAACTCCACAATCCACTTTTCTTTATTTGTCAGAAAGAGACAACAGTCCAGAGAGCTCATATTTTAAGAAGTTGGATCCAAATTCCTGGATGGATTCTCCTCAGAAAACTGTACTGACAAGAAAGGACACTAATGACCTTTACATAGTGATAAAATGACCTGAATTACTTTATCCTTTCTTCTGTAAATAGGATGTGACTTTGGGGTTCAGGCTTGGGAATTGTATAACTGCACCAAGAGGAACATCCCTGATAAGGAGGAGGACCTGGAATTCCACAGCAGGCAACAGAGATTCCTTGCCAAGGAGGTTCTTGGTTTGTGGCATCTTGGTGCAGCACAACTGGGCTCCAGGTGTGACAAGGGATCCTCAGAGCTTCCCCTGGGGGTGGCTCAGGGTGGGTGATGCCTGCACAGCTCCCCAGCACTGCTTTCCACCTCTGCCCAGAGCCGTGTGTCTGATTTTCCATCTCTTCCACCCTTGGGAATGCAGCCATTTATCCTCCTGCTGCAGGAGGCTCCGTGGCCCTTCCCTGCTGGGAAAGGAGCCCCACACACAGCCCCAGCCCCACAGGCTCCCCCTGGCCCCTCACCCCACACCACAATTTCTCCATCATCTTTCTGCCCCTCCCTTCAGCTCTGCTCCCCTTTCATCTCCCGTTTCACCTCCCTCACAGGCTACCTTTGATTTTCAAATGCTCATATTCCAGTCCCTCCTTCTCTGGTGGAAACTTTAACAAATGCACCAACATCTGCTACAGTTAGTCATCACACTTAATGTACAGGATATTCCAGCTGGCTTCACTCTCCTTTTATTATGTATTGGAAAGAGGTTTCATCTGTGCTCCTCTGGCTTGGCCAGACACACACCCAGACTCACCTCCACGTGGTGTGGACACAGCTGGGCTACCATGGGGTGTCCCTTGGCCACCTGCCCATGGCTTCCCCCAGTAGAGCACCCCACCCTCTCTCCTGCTGCCCACAGTGCTTGGGTTGTAAGGTCCTTCTTTGAGGGGATGGGATGTCCCATGAAGGCAGCCTGAGTCTGAGGAGTGGTGTAGAGAGAGAGACTGTTCAAGCAATTCCTGATGGCTGGAGATGGCACCAGCCTGCATGGCAAGAGCTCCTGGTTTGTGGTTGGGTATGGAAGCTTGTGTTGCCTGCAGGATTTCCAGGCAAATCATTAAAAGCTCATGTTAGCAGGAAATCCATCTCTTCCCAAATCTAAGAGCAGAACAACTACTCTCCATCCCTGACAAAGGGAAGATGCTCTGTGTCTTCACAAAAGAGACCCGAAATAGAAGAAACCCCAGCTCAAAGGCCTCATTTCATGGAAAAAATGAGCAAGAATTACCTCAGACACCACCACAGGGACTTTATCCACAGCAGACTGAGGACACAAAAGCTGCATAACTGCATTATTGGGAGCTGGGGTTGCCTGGAGCATCAGGCAGGTGAGGGCAGCTGGGAGGAGAGGAGAGCAAATAAATAACTTATTTTTAAAAAAATAATTAAAAATAAAAAAGAATTTATTAAAAATCTGATGTTTGGGTTAAAAAAACCCCAAACATATGCTCCCTTTTTTCTTCCAGCAAGTGCTCACCAGTTTTCTTACAGCACCGTGGTTAAGCACTGGCAGCCATGGAATGCTGCATTAATTTTGTTCAGAAAAATACATTTCTAAAGGAAGTTGCCCCAAGATAAGAGCAGAAAGCAAAAATTAAAACATGAGAAGGCACTGAGGATTTAAAGACTTCAAGGTGTACGTCCTGACGTGGGGGCCTGGCTGGAGAACAAGCAACTGCAGAGCGTTTGAATGACGTTGGTCCCATCAGGTGTGCGCTGAAGAAAAACACAACAGCAACACACTGAGGCCATGAACACCCCAAAACGGGGCTTGCAGCTGACTTCACACATGATTTCTGTCCTTGGGAGTTTCCAGCTAATTCCCTTTGCAAGACGAGCGGTTTATTTGCTTTCCTAGATAAATACGGACCCACGTCACGCACTTGTTCCCCCGACAACACTTTACAAAAGGAGCATTTTTCTCGAGTGTTTGATCGTCCTTAGAAAAGAAATAGCAGATGGTTAACACAGTTGTCGGCTTTCTCTAATTGTAGGTGAAATCCCCGGGTCAGGAGGATTTCCAGCTGCTAATGGATTTTCCTCATTTTGGTGTGAAATCAGTAAGCGTAGAAACTGCGCTGCCAAACTCCTCTCCATGCCTCGGTTTGGGGTCTCTAAATGTTTTCCTGAGTAAAGAAAAGCTGTGTTTTTCAGTAGATTTGATGGCAAATATGTATATTCCTGCTAAAAAATATTTTTCAGTCATATTTCTTTCCATTCCCATCTCCTTCAGAGACCAGCAGGTTACCTATTCTTCCCTGTGAGGGTGGGCAGGCCCTGGCACAGGGTGCCCAGAGCAGCTGTGGCTGCCCCTGCATCCCTGGAAGTGTCCCAAGGCCAGGTTGGACAGGGCTTGGAGCAACCTGGGACAGTGGAATATGTCCCTGCCCATGGCAGAGGTGGGACTGGATGGGCTTTAATGTCCTTTCCAACACAATCCATTCTGGGATTCTATTAAAAAATCAAAGATAGGGCTCATGTAAAAGCTGCATCTTTAGTTACCAGATACAATTAAACCTGCTGAAAATGAGCAAACAAGAGACAGACACACAGAATTGTTAAGGTTGGAAAAAACCTTTAGGATAATCAAGTCCAGCCATCAGTGCAGCACCTCCCCCACGTTCACAATTAAACCATGTCCTCAAGTGCCACATCCACATGTGTTTTGAACACTTCCAGGGATGGTGACTGCAACACTGCCCGGTCTGTTTCAATGTTTTACAACCCTTTCCATGACAACTTTTTTCCTAATAGCCAATCTAAACTTCCCCTGGCACAAGCTGAGGCCGTTTCCCCAAGTCCTGTCCCTGTTCCCTGGGAGCAGAGCCTGACCTACCCCCGGCTGTCCCCTCCTGTCAGGAGTTGTGCACAACCACAAGATCCCCCCTGAGCCTCCTTTTCTCCAGGTTAAAACCTGTGGTGGGGTCCCTGTGAGGTCAGTGCTCACATCCTGGATCTGTGCTGGAATTTGGGGTGCAATGGAGGGGTACAAAGGAGGAATTTATTGTCTGAGCTCAGTCTGACATGTGCAGAACTGAGCTGGAAGAAATACCATTTCTTTATTCCAGAAGACTGAGACTGTGGGACAACAAAATGATGGAGCTTATCTATGTGATCGATGAGAAAGAAATCCAAGTGGAATCCATTTAAGGTTGATGCCTTGGTACTTCCCACTTGAAATATTGACAATAGGTGGAGGAGTCATTCCATTTAGAGAGAGTGACATCATCACAAATGGAGCTGGGGATGAGCTCCATAAATTTCTCTGCTTGCTGCAGGTGACAGGCATTGTCTTCTAGGAAATGGAGGGTGTTCAGGGAAGCCATAAATAAGTCCTGCATTGCTATAACCAGAAAGTTTGACATGAAAAAATATAAAAGAATCCAGAGAAGAATCATTGGGAAATGGCTGATTTATCCATGAAGAATTCTAGATACTCCTTCAAAAGAGTAAAAAGTATTTGAAACACGTCGTGACAAAGAAGATCTTCCAACACTTTGAAATTCAAAAGTGAGAATAATTTCCATGTGGCTAAAAAGATATGGGAAAATAAAGAGAATTCCACCAGAAGAAAGATTTATCTGTTCCTGTACTCATCTGTACTAAAAACATTGTCTGACACTTGAAATTTGGTAAATGTTTGGCAATCATCCAGTTTATTTTGGAAAATTCAGGATATTATTAGTTCAAGTGTGCTGTAGTAGTGCCTCAGGTGTCTTAATGTGCTTCACTTAATTTCCTACTTTAATTTGGTGCTGGAATATGAGAATAAATGCAAGGAGAGTTTTATTTTTACTTCATAGCACACCTGAAAACAGGTTGCTGACTTAATGCTGTGTGGACAAAAATGGATCTATTTTTTAAAAATAACCTTAATATGCTGAGTCTGTATCACTACCTAAACTCTGGTACGTGGTAGAGCAAATCACAAGAATATGAAGATTTCCAATTTCTTTTAAAAAATAAGAAGCTGATAAAATGCTTGACAAGTGTTGATGTGAATCTGCCACTACACAGGTTGAATTTAGCCTTGCTCCCCTCTAAAAAGAAACATTAAATCTTACATACAAGGAAACTGTGCTTTATTTAAAAATATAAAAGGACTGCAAAACTTAGCACTGTGGTGTGAATTTCTTCTTTTAGTAAAAACAACCCAGTGAGGCATGGGAGAGTGACAAACCCACACAGGTTTGGACCAGATGACCTCTAAAATGCCTCCCAACCCAAACCATTCTATTCCAGGTTTGGAATAGTCATTTGCTGGTGTAAATCAGCTGCTGATCTGCACCAGCTCCTGCCTCCTCCCTGCACTGCCATTGTCTGCATGGACACACTGTAATTTAAGCCAGCATGTTACTGTAATTAAAAAAATACACAAATGACAGAACTTGACTCAAACCCCACCATCCTTCATGGTTTACATTTCCTACAGAGGGAGTTAACTGGTAAGATGTACATGTTTATTGGTTTCCTTCTTTGCGCTTTTACAAGTATTTTTCTCTTTGATGATCTAAACCATATGTCGAGGTACTTTGGAGGATTATTTTATCAGTTTCTCTGCAGTATGAGAGAAATACCAGGGCAGAGCCCGTAGGTTTGCACACATCCAGGCCACTAAATCATCCCTCGTTCCTGAGCAGCCCAGCTGCCATATTGATAAATAGTCCATGTCACATTAATTTAATTCTGAATCACTCTGAGACATCGTTTTGTTGCAAATATAAATTTTGTGGTGTAATGGAATGTGTTAAGCCTTTAACAAATGAACATTTAATGGCCGCTCATGAAAAAACATAAATAATCAGGAATAAAATTAGCAGGGTTGGTAATGAGTGGATGGAGCAGCATGGCCTGGCCCTGGGAGCTGGGATAGGTGGGAGCAGCATCCATGTTTGCTCCTTCCCCTTGGAGGCTTTGGCAGGGATATAAATGCCTGAACTTGGCACACAAAGTCCTTTTAACAAACTAAAATCTAAAAAATAATCTGCTACACCATTTTTGGTAATAACTGAAAATACCTGTCCTTCCCTTGATTCCTCTCTACCTTTATTATACTGTACATATTATTCTATATTATATTATTATGCATTATTGTAGTACTTTCCAATAGATTCTGTCATGTTATTGCATTATTATTATTCTATTATTACTTAGGGATATGGTTTAGTGGTGGGCTTGGCTGTGCTGGGTAAATTGTTGGACTTAATGACCTTGGAGGGCTCTTCCAAATTAGATGATTCTATGATTCTACATTTCTATCTTGCTTTTCAATTATTCCCTTCCACTGAACCCCACCAATGTCCCATAGTCAGAAAGAAATTAATATTCTCATTTTATATAAATACTTATATACATATTTACTCTCTTTTTAACTGAATAACCTATAACAATTTTTTATTGAATAATAATTATTTTTTATTGAATTCTTTAAACCAGTACCTGTTAGAGGCAGCGGCTTTCCAGCTGCTCCAGCTTTGCTGGACTTATCCACACACCATTTTTTGGGGATGCCACAACCTCAGCGTGCAGGAATGGGGACCCATTGGTCCCTGGGTCAACTCCAGGGCAAGATGTTAAGCACAAAGGTGTTGCCTGATTAGTGGCAGTCACTGGAAAGAAGTTTTAGCATCTGTGACTGTAGGCAGTGTGTGGAATTCAGCCAAAAGGTTCTCTTTAAATATCAAAAAAGTATCCCTAAAATTGCAAGCCTTCAGAGACCACGGCGCTACACCAAGTGCCAAGAAAAACAACACGTAGTGCATAAATCTGGAACAATCACTTACTCCAGCCAGGAAGGGACCCAACGACAAAACACTTACCTAAATGTTTTTTATTTGCATTAACATTTATTCAGGAATGATCCAAAAGCCTCAGTCACTTTGCTTTTATGTGAAGGGCTCCTGCACAGCTCATGGATGGAAATTCCCATCTCTGGGGTTGGTCAGACTCATCACTTATGGGGACACAAAAAAGGGGACAAAAAAGAGGACAGAAACCACCCCTTGGTTTCTCTGCTGCTTCCCTTCCCACCAGAGCTGGCAATTTGCATGTGGCTGAATCCATTCCCTGGCCTTAAATCTGAACATCTGAATGCAGAGGGGACCCCTCCTGGTTTTGAATTCATAATTCAAAATTAAAATTCCCATGTGTTTGAGTTGGAAATCACCCCAGTTCTAATTCCAGCCTCTGTTTGTTTGGTACCATCCTCCTCTGCACTGACCTGGCCAGAAAGGTGATCCTGGTCCTGGTCCTGGTCCTGGTGAATGCCCCCAGCTCCTGCTCTGTGTTTTCCTCACTGGAAGCATGGGATGGTGATATGTTCTCAAGCTCCACTGTAAATCAGCGAATCTCTCTCCCAAGGATTTGCTCACGATTTGAAAATCTGACTTGAAACAATCCCCTTTCCCCCAGGGCACCATATGCAACTTCAATATATTGGTGGCGAAGGAAAATATGCTGTGCTTGGCGTTTACAATTCCCACTCCAATTTACCAGACAGGTGTTTCTGAGGAACAGCTCATCTGGCAAGGAGAGGGAGGGTCACTGGGTTGGGGATTGTTTTTTCCTCCCTCATATTTTCATTAAGGGGGCAGGCCTGCAAACAGTTGGTGGAAGGAATTGCTCTGGGGAATGTTGTCCCCTCACATGAATGGAGGGTCAGGAGAAGATGGCAATGCTTGCTCAGAAAGGGCCCAGCCAAAATCCCTGATTTTGTATGAACCAGCTCCCTCATTATCAGAGGTAACCAGTGAACCAGCCTGCCTCCAGTGAGCACCAGGGTCTTGCCCTTCCCCTGAGAAGCAGCCATTTCTTGAGACTTTATCCAGGATGAGCAACAACTTTACTGGTCCTGAGACTTGTGACTTGCATTCCCTGTCAGCCAGCCAGCAGTTTTTTCCTTAAAAAAAAAAAAAAAAGAAAAAAAAAAAAAACAAGAAGAAGAAAAGAAGAAGAAGAAAAAAATTCAGCTAAACTAAATGAATCCTGTTCTGAGAGCTAAATATGGTCAGGACATCTGTGACCTCCCCCGACTTCACCCTGGCTGAGCGAGGACAATAGCTGCCATGTGCCACCCTTTGTTGTTGAGCCTGGAAAAGATTCCTAATCCCAGAATAACACACGCATGCACCCATGCACGTAGGCACACACACAAACACACACACCAGCGCTGCTAGAACTTGGATTTCTCATCCAACAGGGAAGAGCTGGCAACAGGGCAGCGCTGGAGGGTTGAAAGAGCCCCCCCTTTGCTCCATAAAACCCGTGTGTACACCAGGGGTTTCCTTTCGTCTACAGATGTCCATTCCTAGCGTTACAAGGTGCAAATTCCGAGGTTGGGCAGGCACTGGGAGCTGTGTTCTCGTGTTGAAATGCCGGTATGTGGTCCGCGTGCCTCTGATCTCCAGAGTTGCCTAGCATGACATCTTTCATCATCATCATCAAGCCGGAGGACGCGGATACATGTGGCCACCAGATTCCCTTCCAGTGGGAAGACGGGTCGCATCCTTCACCTCCCCTCTTTCCCCCATCCTTTAAAGCTGCTCTATCCCGACTTTGCGGGATACCTGGGCTCACAGCACCGAGCCAAAAGCTCCTCTGTTAAGGGCTGGAAGGAGGTGGCTGAGGCCAGCACAGCTCTAACCTCTCCCTGCTCCTTTGAAGGGGACGGGCGAGGGTCTCCCCGCCATCCCCTGCTGCTCGGCTGGGCTCGACTTGCCTGGTGTCAGGAAACGGCGGCCTTTTCCTTGGTTTCTTTGGAAGGAAGTGGTTAACTCTTCCTTCACCGCCCCACGATGGGATTCATTTGCAAATGCCCTCTTCAATCAAGAGCAAGACACCACAGAGATGGTTTGTGTGGGAGGGAACCAGGCTTGCTGGGAAGCCTGCGGAGAGCGGCTGTGACCGCCTGCAGCGAGGGCCCCCTACCATGGGCACTCCCTGTTAAAGCCATCTCGGCCACCCCACTGCTCCTGGTCCCACAGGTGCAGGGTTTCCCTTGTGGAAGATCTCCCTCCAGGGCTATCACTCGTGTTCGGGGGATGTTTCTCATTCACATCAAAGTGAAAGCTGCAGCAAGCGTGCGTCAAGTCAGCTTTGGCAGGACTTGTGGCCCTCCCTTGATTTTTTTTTCCCCCCTCCTTCCTTTTTCTTGTTGCTGCTCAGCCCTGCAGAATGTAATTAGAAAATGAGCCATTTATAAAACAAATGTTTCCGGGAGAAACTCCCCTGAACACCCGTGTCATAAAATTATTGAACACAGTGTCTGAGAGCGTTCAGGATCCAAAATTTCCTCGGGGCTCACCCTTATCCATTATTCTGTCACTGCTTCAGCTGGGCGGTGACATTTCACTGGCGGCACCCTGTTCCCCTCCAAAAGAATTTGGTCTTTTGGCTGTTCTGCTCAACCCTTGGTGTCCTCCTCCATCTGCTAAAACCATGGTGGGGATGCAGTGAGCCTGGGACTGCCCGGTTTATCTCTCCCTCCCCTTCCCAGCACATCCAAAGGGACAGAGGGGGATGATATTCCCCCTCACCCTATATAATGGTGGCATTTCAAGGGCTGAGCAAAGCAGTGTGACTTTCCCAGCTGGGACGTCCTCCGCTTTTAAAAATGCTCATAGCTTTTGCTCAAGGCAAACACTCTGGGCTGGAACATCCCATATTTCACCCTCCACTGGGACCGGTTTTGCCCAATGCCTCAGCTCCCACTGGAGCACCATACAACTCGCCAGAATTTCCAACATATTCTACAAAGTGCTTTGAGATCCCTGCCAGCTCCCTCTCTGGTCCTCTGGAGCAGTCCAAGAGGCAGATATTAATCTTAACAGCTATATGCTGGCCGGGCCCTGGTTGCCTAAGAGATTCTCCCTGAATTTATTTATTTGGATTTATTCAAAAGAGCATAAAAAGGAACACTCCTCCCAGACTCCAGGCTCACCAGCCATAAATTACAAAAACAACTACAATGAAACCACCCACAGCACCTCCCGCCCCTGACACCACTGTTTTCCTCCAACACCCGTCTCTCCAGCTTCCCTGCAAGCCTCAGCATTCCTGCCTGGAGATGTTGACTGCAGGTGGCCCAAGGATTGACACTTTGAGAAGCCCTGTCCTCACTCCTTCTTCAGAGCTGCTGGGGTAACACTTATGTGAGAAGTGGAAGAATCTGTTGATGTGATTTCCAGAGGATAGGATGATTCCCTGGCACTTTTAGAAGTCCCTATAGACAAAACAAGAGGGAATTCACGTGGGACAGGGCTGGTCAGAGAGACTTCAACAGATCCAATCCCTGCAGGTCTTCTCATCCACCAGTCTGTCCGGACACATGGCTAAATAACTTGTTCTTGAAAGCCTCCACTGATGGAGTTTCCACCTCCTCCCACACCAGGAATCCTGGTTCTCGCCCTTGGAAAACGTTTCCCACAGTCTGACCTTGGTCACCCTTGCCCTTAGCCTAATCTCTTTATCTCCTGGCCCCAGCAGACACAGAGGAACTGCTTCCTATCTCCCATCCAGTGGGGAAATCCAAAATACTTGAAGGCTGTTATCATATTTTCCCTCAGTTTTCTCCTCTCTAGACTAAACAACCCCAAATTTCTCAGTGTCTCCTCACAGGTCATGTTTTCTAGAGCTCTGTTCCCCTTTGTTCTTCCCCTCTGGATCCTCTCCAAGGATTCCGCATCTTTTCTCAAGTGTGGTGCCAAAAGCTGGATTCAATATCCAGCCGAGGTCTTCCTGGAGCTGTGTGGAGCAGATGGATAACTTTGCATGTCTTCCTGCAAGTCTGATGTGTGTTTTGCTCACAAAAGGCAGAGCACTGCTGGCTCCTCTTCAGCCCATGATACACTACGCCCTCCTCCAGTGCAGCCCAGCCCCAGAGAGGGTCTGCTCCTATCAGCAGGGTGCTCTCTGATTGAAGGGTTTTTGGCTCTTTTTGTTGCTTGTGCTGAGCTTTGGCACTTTCAGCAATGTGGGAGCAATCCCTGGAGGTTTCAGTGCTCCAGGGCCATGCTGCTGCTGAGGGAGGGAAGACAGCCTTTAAGCATAATGTAATGGATTCCCATCAAACATTCCTTGGGGCAACCTGGTTCAGTGGAAGGTGTCCCTGCCCATGGCAAGGGGCTGGAACAAGATTGTCTTAAGGTCCTGTCCAAATGAAACAATTTTTTTGCTTCAAAACCTGAAAAGATTTGGCCCAAGAGGGTGATAATTCTCCCAGGCCTTGGGAGAATTCCTTTCCTTCCCTGGTGCAGTTGTACCCAAATCCCAGAGTGATGCTATGGCTGCTATGCTGGCATTGATTTTTGAGGCCGTGCTCATCCAGTCCATGGTTTCCATGCCATGCTAACACACCTTAAGGACTACCTTCATCCCTGGGGTATGGAGACCCCTTGGATTCTGTCTGTTCCTCCCTTTAGGCCTGAGACAGCTGCGAGGAGGAGTGATGGGACGGCCACCATTGAGTGGGAGCCCTGATCTCTAGGCCCAGATGCCCAGGGAAGTTCCCAGCTGGGACTACAAGATGAAGTTCGTGCACTGCTGTGCCGGACTCCATCATGTTTAAGGACCAAGCTGAAGATGTCACAGGGTGCATCAGCTGTAGGTGGCCACATGGTCTGGAAAATTGTGGAACCACAGAATCTTTTAGGTTGGAAAATGCCTGAAGATCATCAAGTCTAACATATTATCTGATAAAAACAAGTCCACTTGGGCTGAAAGGAGCATCAGGAGGTCCCAAATCTGACCTCTGAGCTCAACACAGACTTTTATCCAGTCAGTCTTAAAAACCTCCAAGGATGGAGACTGGCACAGCCTCCTTGGGTCACTTGCTCTGATGGCTGACTCTCCTCATCATGAGAAAGGTTTTTCTATGTATCCAAAAATTATGTTTGTGGATCACAGTGTATTTTCTGTGTGACTTATTCAGTCCTCAAACCCAGACACAGGCCTAAATGAATCCTAAGACCTCAGTTTAGCTCTACTGACCCTTCTGCTGCCACTTTTATCCAGAGCAGAGGCACAAAGTGGGATTTAGTGACACGTGAGGATGTGCATGGGACAGTGGGATCCAAGTCATCAGCACAGCAGAAGGATGAAGCAAAGACAGGGCACTGAAGGGAGCAGGTGTGCCCATTCGTCCACACTGGGGTCTGCTCCTGAGAGGGTCTTTGGAATCTGGGGCCCTGAGCAACTTGATCAAGTGGTAGGGGGATTGTAACGAGATGATTTTTACGGTCCCATCCAAGCCAAACCGTTCTGTGATTCCATAATTTTGTTGCAATTTTGAAAAATAAGCAGTCTCAAACAGAGATCCAGGCTGAAGTGGAAGCTGCAGGTGGAGTAACACCATTACAGAAATGTTGGACACATCCCAAGCCCCAGGAGCTAGGGTCAGAGAAATCAGAATTAAATTGCAATGGGAAAGAAATCCAAACCAGTCCAGGGTGTGTTCATTCAGGATATTCTTTCTTTAACTCTGCCCTACAGTCAAGAAATAATGACGCAGTTATAATTCGAGCATGGTTGTGTTTGTAGCCCTTGATTAGATTCAACTAATTAGATTCAACAAAGATTTTTCTTTCTCTCTTCTGTTTTCCTTTATGCTCTTCTAAGTTACAGTGTCATTTTGGGCAGATGAAGGCTGCCAAACAGTTAACAAACCAACCAGCAAATTCTCATAAAGATCAGCTTATTCTGCCATGTGCTGTTCCCAGAGCTCTGGAGAGGTGGAGCAAGTCAGGAACAACCTCCACCTTGCTGCTGACAGCATTGTCTAAATCCCCTGGATTTGTGTCTAGGTTTAATGATGGACCCAGGAAGTGAATTTTTTTTTTTTTTTTTTTTTTTTTTTTTTTTTTTTTTTTTTTTTTTTTTTTGGTGCTGCTGTGTGATGTTATGATCCATTTTTGGTACCAGAGTCCAAGGAGCTTAGGTCTGGAAATCCCAGCCCCATCGGATCCAAATGCATCACCTGACCTTGTCCAACCAAGGTCTCACCTTGGCGAAATTAAAAGGCAAAACACAGATAAGGAAGATGGAAAGGAAGGTGGTACTGTCTCAAAAAAATCTCTTAAGCAAGTGTGGCTGCACTTTTTATTCAAGAGAAAAGCAAAGTTCAGGAGAAAATAAAAAGTGTTTTGCATGGCTGATCAAAGCCATCTGGAAGATTTAGAAGAAAACCCAGCAAGCTGCTGCAATTGATAAAAAAAGATTAGTGCAGAGAAGTTTTCTTGGAGATAGCCAGGAAACAGCAGAATACCAGAGAGCAGAGAAAGGGATCCACCCTGAGGTGTCCTGTCCATATCCATGACTGACTCCAACAAATCCGAGAATATCCTGAGCTGGAAGGGACTCGCAGGGATCATGAGTCTGACTCATGGCGCTGCACAGGACATCCCACCACATGTCTGAGAGCCTTGTCCAAACACTCCTTGAATTCACAGGGGCTGTGACCATTCCATGGGGAGTCTGTTCCAGTGTCCAGCACCCTCTGGTCCAAATCTGATAAAAACTGCACCAGGACGGAGTCCAAACCCAAACACTAAGGAAAGTCAGGAGACTCCTTGGTCTGAATGTCACAGCAACAGATCCATGATTCAGAATTCGCAGTCATCAATGCAAGATAAACTAATTATGGGAGTCAGATATAAGTTGAAGTGATATAAATTGAGGTTTTTTGCCTCACAGAAAGGTGCAATGGCCACCAGGTTTCGACTGAGGCCTCACAGGAAGAAATGTTTAATTTCCTAAAAGGACAGTTGAGGTTTTGGAGGATGGAGTCCACTAAGAACTCCAGAAGTAGGAGAGGGGCTGAAAGGGTGAAGTCAGCAGGGACAGAAATGGGAGAAAAGCCACACTTGTCAAGGAAATTCCAGAAGCAGTGATGGCAACAGCAGCACTGGCTCCACCTTCCTCAGCTACTTCTTTAAGGTGGGAAAGGAGGAAGAGGGGGGAAGATGTTCTTAGAAGAAGGGAAGGCTTGGCACTAATGGGGCTGTGGACTCCTCACCTGAAACTCCCTGAAACTGTGACACTCGCTCAAACCACAGCATTTTTAAAAAGCTAATTTTCTAGATAGCAAAATTTTGAGTCTTGAAAGTGATCTCAGGCTTCACACCTTATTTGAAAAAAGTTTTTAAACAGACACTGAAATTCTCAGTCACATGACTCCAAGAACTGAGATATAAGGGTGTGTAGCACGTCACAGCATTCAACGTGTGTAGGTGAATGCTGTGACATTCAATGCCTACATTGAGAACTCCTCGATTCCCCTGGATCATAATGCATCTTAGGATCAGATTAATAAAGGAGGAATGGATTTACGTGCTGTCTTAAGGCCAAAATTCATTAATATTTGTGGGTGTGGATGTTGTGGCTGCCCCCATCCCTGGAATTGTTCCATGCCAGGCTGGATGGGCTTGGAGCAATCTGGGATAGGGGAAGGTGTCCCTGCCTGTGGCAGGGGGTGGGAACAGGATGAGCTTTAACATCCCTTCCAACCTGAACCATTCTGGGATTCTGTGATTCCACGAACATGTCCACACCCAGCCTTACTCCAAACATGTGAAGCAGGAACAGGGGGTTGGCAGTCCCCAAACAACAGTGGGCAGGAAGAGACGAAGCTGGCACAGATTAACTGAGCTTCTTTCCCCAGAAAGAGCAGTGAGGGGGATTCTCAGCCAGGACCAGCCACAGAGGGACACGGGGTCCTCCCTGGATGTGAGGGTGAATGCAAACAAGAGGCGTCACACATTCCTCTGAGCATCCCTCACCTACAGCTGGGCCTGAGGAGGTGGCCAGCTCACTGCCGAAGGGAAGGGTGTGTTTGTGCAGCATCCCAGCTTCCATGTGGGCCAAACCAGAGCCAAACTACCGTTTGATTAATCAGCCCTTCGATCCAGCTCCCTGCCTCCCTCCGCGTGCAAGGAGCGCGATCCGAACAGCACGCACTGCTGGCCTTCAAGGGCTGGCTGAGGCAGCTCCTGATAGCGCTGTTTATACAGCTTCCCGAAGGAAACAATGTGGATTTTATTAAATGATCCCATTAGTGTTTCTCCATGCTGTCATTGCAGACTTCAAACGATGATTTATGTTGGCTCGTAGGTCTTTGTCCTCGCACCGAGTGCGGCATCCAAGGACAAAGTGTTCCGGGACGGGGCGGTGGGAGCCCTGCTGCTCCGGCTGCGCGGCTGTGCCGGGGTCTGAGCCCCCTGTGCCACACGCCAGGCCACAAAGGGGACCGCTGGCCAGCCAAGGACAGTGACACGAGGCACACGGACACCTGGGACTGTCCTTCACGGTGTCAGTCTCCCACACGGATGGCTTCAAGGGAGAGAGGCACAGCCCATGGAGACCCAGCCACAGGAAGGTTTTTTACGCTATTTGAAGTGGGACAGATCCTTTTACCCCAGAAATACTGCACCTGTTTGTCAACTGCTGGTTCTTAGCCCTAAGAATTACATTTATACTGCCAGGCTGGTTTTCTGCCTATTTTTTGCCATTTTTCCACCCCATAATTCCCTGATTTTATTCCCCAAACCAATTTTGCCTGTTTTGCATGCACACCGGTTTTCACCTCAGGAGTGAAGCAAATAATCCACTCAGTGAAGAAAACACAGCTAGGGAGTGGAGGACTGTCCCCTTTGGGACACAAAAGCCACAGACATCCACACTTGGACAAAGCAAGCTGTGGCAATGCCAGGAGTGACTGTGCAGTCAGTATGGATGGAGCCAGGAGAACATTCCCCAGGGAATCCTTCACATGAGCTTTGAGAGGTGTCAAAAATGCAAAGCCCATTCTTTTCAGAGTACTCCCCTGTGTTGCTCTGAGTTTGTGCTGAGGTTGTGGGAATGAGGCAATCCTGAGATGCATCTTCCCATACTAAAAAAATCCAAGGTTTTTGCTGGCAGGCACCACTTTTGTGTGTGTGTGTGTGTGTGTGTGTGTGTGTGTCCAAGGGCTTTGCTCTCAAAGCTCACCCTGAAGATCCACCAGATGCCTTGGTCACTTGCTCTCTCTGCCAAATGGGCAGAGGGCTCATGCTCTGGGTGAGGGCAGTCACAAAAACACATCCAGCAACTCCATGGCCCTGTGAGCTGCTGAAAAATCAGACAAGAAGGTCTGAAGCTGCTTTTCATGCACATGGGATGGCTGAGTGAGCCTGCTCCTCACCCTCCTGTTTAAACACAACCTCTGCCCTCAGCTGCAGCGAGAGTATTTCACCCTGTGGGAGTCTCCCAGGGAAGATCTTCCTCTTTGGGAAACTGCAGTTGGAGTGGATATTTTGAAGAGGTTCAAACCTCCTCTCTCTCACCCATGTAAGGTCACTGTGATCACTGTAAAACAGAGCTTTCAAGTTTTTGGAGCCTAGCCTGTGACTTCCCCACTGTTTTTGTCAGCACCTGCATACACCAAATGTTTCTGTGCCTAAAACAGCACTACTGAGAGCTGCAGAGTGAAGTGGTAGAGAGGATTTGGGGGGAGGCTGTGCAGGACAGTAAAAGTGCAGTGCAGCTCAGTTTCTAGCATATTTTTGGTTTAAAAATCATCACATGCTGAAAGCAAAAGTCAGAATTAAACCACACGAAAATGCATCTTATCATCCACAAATCCAAGATCCTGCAGAATCAAGAAGCTTTCCTTACCCAGCTTTGGAAAGATCACTTCTCTGGGCTAAAACCCTTCTTGTGCTTCTTGTTTCTTCTTTATTTCTTAATTTCTTTTTTTTTTAAATTCCTCTTAGGTCTTCCATTTATTAAGCCATCATCTAGCCAGGCAGGATTTGACATCCATAGCACTGCAACAAACCTTGGACCAAACTCCAGGGGCTTGTGGCAATGCCCAGAGCAGCTCTCCAGGGACTGGCTCACAGGGACTGGGGCAGGGCTGTCACCCTGCACAGTGTGTCACCTTGCAGAGGACAGGTACCAGCACACAGCTGCTCTGCTTCCCTCCGTGCTGGCCACTCAGTGGGTGAAGTGTTTCTTCTTCTGGCTGCAGACACTGAGGGTCCAAAATCTGGCAGCAGTAACAAGAAAATGGAACAGCCTTGTCTTTCTTCAGGGTGAGGGCTGCTGTGTCTGGATTTCAGCAGCACTTAAAAGATCACCAAGCCAGCACATTTCCTGCCACTCCAGTGGGAAAGGGTGGAATGAAAGCCCAAGTCTCAGGTGTCCACATGGACATGCCCAAGCAGGGACAAATCACAGAATCCTAGAATGGTTTGGGTGGGAAGGGACCTTAAAGCTGATCTCATTCCACTACCTTCCACTATGCTATTGCTGCAAGCTCCTTCCAACCTGGCCTTGGACACTTCCAGGGATCCAGGGGCAGCCACAGCTTCTCTGGGTAACCTATTCTAAGAGCTGTATTCAAAAAAGTCACAGAGGTGTCTGCATGCACTTTGCAGGTGAATCCCTCACTTGGGCAAGGAGATGAGCTCTTCTCCAGTGAGTCTAGCAGGGGAATGTTTCCCCAAAGACAGCATAAAGACTGCCTATGTTACTACAGGCTAGGAAAAACCCCTAAAATAGTGACATACAGCTGAAGGGAAGAATATATTGGGAAGGGAATCATATGGCTGGCTGGGAAACACAGGGCTTTGAAAGGGGATGGGGCGGGACAGGAAGAACATTCCTTTCCCACTACAAACGCCTGGAGCCGCTTGGGAAACATCCGCCGAGGCCGGCCGCCCGCAGCCCGGGCCGGCAGCGCTGCCGCGGAGTATCGCGGGCAGATGCTGCGCTGCGCGGCCGCAGGCTCATCCCAGAGCACCACCATGGATGGAGAGCGATGAGGTGCCCGGAAAGAGACAGTCTGAGCCCCAGATGCTCCGGCTGGAGATCGCCACCTGTGTCGGGTGCAGGTGGCCGCAGGCAGCGGGGTCACCTTGCCCTGTGGCCACCGCTGGGCTGCGAGCATGGAGAGGGAGGGAGAGGGGAGTGTGGTGCTGCAGGGGTGTGTTTTGAAATTCCATGCGGTGCTCGCTTCCTTCTTCCTTCGGAAGATGGGGAGAACTGCAGTTTCTTCGTGCTTTCAGCTCAAACAGGGCTTTACAGCCACTTCCCCGCCTTGCCGAGGGGCACAGAGGATTGGATCAGCCTCAGAGCAGGGCTCCTTTCCACACGCAGATTCTTACAACCGTGCTGCTCATCTCCCTGTCTCTGCATCTGCTTTGCCACACTATTTAATTAATTTGTCTGCTCTTCCCCAAATTTCTGAATTATTGTCAAAACCAGGGCTTGTGGATACATGGAAGTGAAGAATTAGATCCCTCTTCTGCATCTCAGGCTGACAAAGCCATACTTGGCATGTCAAGGCCACCCCAAATGACCAGATGAGAATAGGAAATGCTGAGCCAGCCCCTGGCTCCCGCTTAAGTAACACAACCCCCTACACTGACTTCTGCAGACACCCAAAAGAGGGGACCAGCCCTGCTCCCCCACTGCTGCATGTAATGCCACCAAAATTGGCATCAGGATAGACCCCATCCTGCAGTGGGTTTTCTTTTCATTTACAAAGAGCTGGCTCTTCCTTTTGATAATTATCAGCCACTCTTTGAAGTCATTTGTCTCCACAGATGTTTGCTGCTGCCTGGAGACATGTCACTGTCCCAAATTGCTGAGGACACCCATGAAGAGTCACAGTAGGGAAGCAATCCCACTGCCTCCTCCCTGGCACTAAACCACATGGGAAAGGTCTCTGCTCCTTCCTAAACTGGGACAAAACTCCCAAGTGCCAACAGAGCTTGTGTCCTGCAGGAACAATACTGAGTTCTTCTTGTTGAGAAAGCTATCCTGAGCCCCAGGAGACCCTCAGGGGGAAAAACATGCTGATTGCAGCAGGGATGGGAGCAGGGTTTCATGGATCAACACCACCTGAGGCTGAGCTGGGTCCACCATCCCCAGAGCTCAGTCCTTCCCACATCTGGAAAAAGGCACTTCAGAAGATGCAACAGCCACCAGTGGGGATGCAGGCAGAGCACATCTCACTCTTGTCAGGTTACAGGTAGGGAGCAGAATTTCTCCTTTTATTTTCTCATCCTGATCAGAAAGGAAGATTTTTGGAGCTGGTGGAAGAGGAGTGATAGTTTAAATCAACAGTTTGCTGTTAGCACTGCAAAAGCCTGCTCTGCACGTTACCTGGTAAACAAACCATGCTCTGAGAAAGAAAGGCCTGTTTATAAAAGCCCTCTTGACATTTGCCTCCTCAAACATAGCAAAACATGTGCTAGGAATAGATGCATGAATGATCGAGTCTGTTTTGAGTCTCCTCTCTTCAACAACCAAGGAAATCCCTATGTACAAACATTTAAACTGGAACATCTGGAGCACAGTAATTTTATCTTGAAGATCCACATCAAACAAACCTGCAGCTCAGCCCTAGAAGATCTACAAATACTTCCCCAAGGAGACCCCAGTCTTACAACTCGGGTACCAGGAGACCTCAGATTTGAGAGAAAGGTAATTCAGCATCTCTTTATCCACACCTGACAAGTTTTCCTTAAGAGGGCATTAGCATGAAATTATCGCTCTTAGTCAAATCCGAAGTGAAAGAGATTTGTCCCAATTATCTGGTGCAGGCCTTGAAATACCTGCTTTTAAATTTACAGCCCAGAAAACCCCATGCATCATTTGCAGGCAGAACTTTACCCGAGAAATCTCACTTTGGTTGCCCTTTTTCTGTGCAGCTGAACTGCTAAAATAAGCACCCAGCCATATATAGCTCAGTATGTTGGCACTCACAGCGGTGGGGAACGACTGGATTCAATTTTCCATGGAAGATGACAATTAAAATTGCTTTCTTTGGTATATCCCATCCTTTCTGTTGTTTTTTCTGTTCCCTCCAAGCGCAGAGTAAATTTAGGACTCCGAGCTCCTTTTTCTTCAAAATCTCACTTCCAGTTTCCATCTTATTAAAGACATGACTTAACTTTAATGTGTGTAACATAAACGGTATCGTAAAGAGGAAGAATTAAAACAGCATGGGAACATTGGTGGTTTCAAGAGGGGGGAAATGGCACAGCTTCTTTCCTTTTGAGTTGTTGTTTATCCAGTGGATAAACCTCTGTGTTCTTGCTTCTGCCGAATACTTTGCCTTGCCTTGCAATAATTGGGAATTCCACGTTTTGCAAAGTTGTTACATTATATCCACAAATATATCCATCTTGTCAAGTCCATCTCGTCCGTCGAAGATAAAGTTGGAGCTGAGTCGCTGCAGACATCTGGAGAAGGTTCATTACTTGTAATTGTGAGCCCCTCTGTTAATGCACCCCATGAGAAAGGAGCTGACAGGCTGCATATTTCTGCAAACTGTTCCCAGAAAGAACCAATTTCCTGACGTCCATGTGGTGTCAATAATATAGGCATGAGATGGAGCAGTGCTTATGAAATATTAAATCTGCTTACAGGACCCAGCTATAAGCAAATTCAGACCACCTGGGAGGTGGAGGTTTGCACTGGGTATGTGGAGTTTGGCACTCACCTGGTACATGAGATGGGCTCTAATCTACACACTTTGGCTTATTTACCACATAACTTCCTCACAGTAGTGCAGGGGGAAGGGAGAAAAAAGGTAGAGGGTGGAGGGGGTAAAACACATTTCTTCACGTTCAGGACTCAAACCTTTCAAATCACTGACATTATTAAATTTACTATCACATGCAGCCAGAGATCTTATTATTCATCAGCAAAAAAAAAAAAGACTGATATTTCATGGCTTTTGAGTTAGATCATTTTGGTTCATGCCAATGAAAACAAAGCATTAGTGTTTTGATGTTTTAATATAATGATTTAATTCTCTCATTGATATTAGAATCCAGAAACACAACAAACACGAAGACCCCTTCAAAATCCTTGAGTCAGAGCAAAGGCTCTTAAATCACTTCAGCACTCTGACCTCCTGTTTCACAGAGCGTATTTTATGCCAGGGACTTGGAGAAGAAGGGGTCCTTCCCAAACGTGCAGCATGACAGTGCTAACCTGCCTTCGGCAAGCTCGCCTGTGTAAATTGAAAAACATCTGGGCTCTTTTTGCTGGCAAGAGCAGCAGGTCCTTGACCTCAGAGCAGAGCTGTCAACTTGAGCTGCAAACGGAGCCTTTTCAACAATTCATCCCCAATTTTCCACCCTCTGTGCACTGCTACCCAGGAGGAAACCCAGCACCCCTGGGCTGGGAGCAGACATGGAGGTACAAGCATGGGGACAAAGAAATTTTCATGGCATTAGTCCACCACCTATGTTTCACTCCCCAGTGTTCAGGGCTGGGGGTGACAAGTGGTCTCCATTTTCTCCAGCAGGAAATAAAAGACAGTTTTCCTGCAAGGAAAATGAAGGGAAAAAGCAGAGCAGCACAGCAACAGGAAGATGCCAGCAAGCCTTATGGGGATATTCTGCTCTGTGCTACCATAGAAAATAATAAAATCTTAAGATCATAATCATGGAATGATTTGGGTTGGAAGGGTCATCTCATTCCAACCCCTTAACATAGGCAGGGACACCTTCCACTAGACCAGGGTGCTCCAAGCCCCATCCAACCTGGCCCGAAACACTTCCAGGGATGGGGGAGCCACAGCTTCTCAGGGCCTCCCCACCCTCACAGGGAAGAATTTCTTCATAAAATCTAATCTAACCCTGCCCTCTGTCAGTGTGAAGGCAAAAATTCTGGTAAAACATCACATGAGACTTACTACAAACACCTTCCAGGAAGAGAAGCTCTATGGGATGATGGGGACAGGCCCCAGAGGTGGTGCAAGATGGAAGATGCACGTGGTACTGCAGGCCAAGAGCTGGGACATACAGTGGGTGTAGGATTCACATTCTCTGAACCTGAGAGAAGCAGTGAGAGAAGCAGAGAAGAGAATGATCAAAACAATTCTTATTTCATTTGCTGCTCCTGTGTTTGTGCCAAAGTAGAATGCAATATGGAGATTGCTCAGAGTGATGGTGTTTTGTTTCCTTGGCCTATCAGGGCCAAATGTGTGTCCAGACTGTCAGTCAGGAGACAGTCACAAGATTTTGTTCAGTAGAGTTGAGTGCTTCTGCAGTTTTAGTTTAGATGTAGTGTAATATAGTATAGAATAACATAGTATAATAATTAATTAGCCTTCTGATATCATGGAGTCAGATGCAGCATTCTTCCCTTCAACAGGGGCTTGCTGCTTTTACAATCAGTGGGTAGATGTAGGACCAGGCCAGGTTGGCATCTTTGCACCAGCCTTGCCATATCCACCCCATTCCTGAGAGGCCACAGGGAGCACCCCTTTCCTGATGCTCCTCTGCTGGAGCACAGCACAGGACACTGAGGTGTGGGTGCACGTAGGCCTTTTCATCTATTCGTTTCATGTGTGAGGGAAGGGGCTATTTTTGGGTTGCAGCTTCTTTGTTGCAGCCAGGATCTGTCAGCGGGACGTGATGTACGGCGCTGTGGGACAGCTCTGCTCCCTGTGCTCCCCTCACACAGCAGGAATGTCTCTTGTTTTCTCTCCTCCAGACCATGTCAGAGCTGAGAGCATCCAGCCGGGACGGCTCAAGGCACAGGGAAATCAGGCAGCTGCCCAAAGCAGCCAGGGCCTCCCTGCCTGTGCTGGAGTGCTGGAACACCGCTGGGTTCCTGCCACCGAGGGAGGGCTAAGAACGAGCATCCCTCACTTCCTGCACCAGCAGCCACCAGGGCAGCACACAAAGATCTTCTCCCACTCCCCTTCCTCACCCTGACTCTCCTCCTGAAGACCAACAGGCACAGACTGAACTCTGAGCTGGATTTGTCACTTGCCACACTGCTTAGACCTAAAGGTCTTGTGCTGCATGGTGGATTTTTCGGATGTTCTCCCTTGTCCGTGTCCTTCATCCTCCATCCATAGGTCATTTCTGGATGTAAAGCATAGCGTGTGTTTGTGGTGATCAAGGCTAAAATCTCTCCCACATCACACAGGCTGAGCCTGGGGTTGGACCCTATTTTTGGCCGGGTATAGCTGGGTTAGACAGAGCTGGGCTGAGCTGGTGCAAGGCCTTGTCCTGCCCCTGCCTCTGGCTGTGCACAGGAGCAGGCACAGGTGAAGCTTTGCTGGGGCATTCTGGTCCCCTGGGCTCAAGGTGATACTGGAGTGAGCACCTGCATCTTTGTAGTCCCTAGGATGCTCTTCTTGCTTGCCTCATCCCTGGGTTTCCATGGAAATTCCACTGACATCATCCAGGACCTGCAGACAATGGCACTTGCTGGGGTTTATCCACTGAGGTCTCCACTTTTTCTACATTGACTATCACAATCCAGATGACCAAAATGTTCCCCAAAACTGTATTTGTTTCCATACTTGCCTTCACCCTCTTGCCTCCACATTTTCCCAGCAGGACACAGATGATTCTCCCAGCCATGGGCTGCCCAGCAGGGCTGTCTTTGCCCAGGCCTCAAAACCAAACACTTCTGTTCCAAATTCATTTTGAGGTGGTGATGCCTCCTACAAAGCAGGGTTTTATCTGCTGAGGACCAGCATTGGTGCCTGAAGACTGGAATGGGTGCAACATACTCATGGAAACAGTCTGTCCCAGCCTGTATCAAGGCAAAGGTAGAAAACACAGGAGCATGGCTTTGCCTCATTTTGTGTTTTTAAAATCAAAACATCAAAACATGTACAAGCAAAATTGCTTTTACCCAGCAGGGAAACTCTGGCCATGACATCTGTTACCTTCTGTGTCAGTGTAATGCCTGTCTCCCATCTCCTGCTGGTCACTAAAGCTCCTGGTCACTGAGCTTGTGACTCCCACATCTCCAAAAGAAGATTCAGCATTTACATCTCATTGCAGGTGCCACACTTTGGTAACATCTAATGTTTCATGCTTCTCATGCAATGGGTGACAAGATGATATAAAATGCTAATAAAATAAACAAGAAAGGTCATTTATGTTCCTCAAAATAAAATAATAATAATAATAATAATAATAATAATAATAATAATAATAATAAAATTTTTAATAAATGTAAAAAAAATGTTCTGGTTTAATGACAGGTGGAATATGTTGCTCCTGAGAGCAAAGATTCATAGCTGGAATAAAGAGTGTTCAGCCCAGCTGTTTCTACTATGAGGCCATATTTCATCCCCCATGAAAGTCCTTCATGTTTCCACAGAAAACTGTCCTTGCACAGCCCAATAAATTCCATCACCTCAGCTGACCAAACAACCACCATGGTTAGGTGGGGTCTGACCAGCTTCCAGGATACCATCCAGCTTCAGAAGCTTCATTTGACACCTCCTCTTCTCCCAGGGAATACCCAACACCACCATAACTATGGATCCATAACTATGGATCACTGGCCTGGCCAGCACAGGGCTGATGTTTGCATCAGCGAGGAGGAGCTGCTCTGCCTGGCTGTCTGTCTCAGCCTCAGCACTGAGACCCCAAATGCCTCCATTCTGGCCCAGTCCTTCCTGGTGCTGAGCATAAAAAGTTGTGCAGACAAAAGCAGGGAGGGAATCTTGCCAGCCATTTATCACCTCAGCAACGAGACCTTGGTAACTTTAGCAGTTATCTTTAGGCTGTTATCTTTAGCAGAAAGCAGCAGCAGAAAGGAGACACCAGATCACCAGCCCCAGGTCATGCCCCTGGCAGGTGTCCTTACCAGTTATCAGTGTCTGCAGCTCTCCAGGAGTTCAGGGAGCAGGGATGCTCCTCACCACCTGCAGATCATCTTACCCATCCACCCAAAACCACAGCCAGCTGTGTGCTCCTGCCCGCCAGCACGTGCCGAGGCACAGGGTGGGATTCTTGGGGAGATGTCCTCTGCAGGGCCAGGAGCTGGACTTGGTGATCCTTGTGGGTCCTTTCCAACCTGGGACATTTTGTGATTCTATGTCCAGCCCAGGTTTCAGCCCCCTTACTGATCCATGCTAATTTACCCCAAAACAGATCTTCCCTCTGTCCACCCTCCCAGTGCAAGGAATGTGTTGCGTCAACTCCAGCCCCCCTACTTGTGTCTGATGGATCGTGGTGACCTTTTCAACATATTTCTTGGAATATTATAAAACATTATCTGACAAAACAAAACAAACAAACAAACAAAAAACAACAACAAAAAAAAACCCACCAAAGCAATTTGGGCAATGATGGCCTTTTGTTCCAGTTTATCCTGCACCAAACTCCATAGATGGCAACTCTGAACATTTCCCAGACCTTCACAGTAGAGCTTGGAACTGTCTCTCTGATTTATTGGTTGTTTCATGACACATGCATTTCTCCTATATAATCCCAGTGTTTTGCTTATAAGCCATATTATAACTGTGAATCAATCTTCTTTATTTGAACATCTAGGACAGATTCACACATCATTTCACCATTAACTAGGATAGACTCAGCCTTGCAAATCTTTCAGGTTTCAAGCCTGGCTGTGTTGTTTCAGTTCTTTGCTGCCGCCTGTGTTTTGTGAAAAATAAATTAAATAGCCAGACTTTTGACTTTTTGTTGCAGCTTGAAGAAGAACACAGGTTGTTTCATCACTGGTTGTGAGACATGTGTTACCCGGCTCATTAATTCACAACAGTTCTTGTTTTCTCTGCCTTTTTCATGCTGATGTGATACATTTGTGAAGTCCAGGGTTGTACTGCAAGTGATTAATGCTGCAGTAAAGTCTAATAAACCGAGATTCCAACAAAAAAGTGTGAAAAATGTAATCTCTGAAGTTCTGAAAGCTCACATATGACAAAACCCATAAATCACCCCAGAAGCAGTCATTATGGTGAGTTACTAACTAGATTATACAGCTGCATTTGTCATAATTTCCCATTACGTAGAGAATAAACCTATCAGGCTGATTTATGGCAGAGGGCTTCACAATATGGGAACTGGGACCTGTGCTGTTCTGTGGAAAACTACGAGAAATGTTGTGTCTGCCCAAGTGCTGAATGGAAAAGGAAAGAGGGGAGATAACTGTTATTTGAAGGCACCGATTCAGGGACAAAGACTTCAGAGAGGAGTCATGCTTACACCCATGGGATGGCAGGAAGAGTATCCACCAGCCTGTCCCAACACCTCCAGCAGCATCAGAATGTGCCCTCCACTGGTGGGGGGAAGAGAGGAGATAGCAGGTCTTTTGAGAGGGCCAAAGTCAGTCATGGGGAAATCATAGAATCCTGGAATGGCTTGGGGCAGAAGAAATCTTAAAAACCATCTCGTTCCAATCCCTGGGATGGGCCGGGACAAACTAAACAGCTGAATGCCTGGCTAGGCAGGGGATACTCAAGGTTTTGGATTCCATATCTGTGCATCTACCAAGGAGCAGCTGGATTGGGAGCATATGGCATCCACCTGATCTCAGACCACAGGCAAAAAGATGGGCAGATGTGGGACTTACCAGGGCAAGGGACATCCCTGCAGAGCAGCGCTCTGACAAGAGCAGCAGTGGCCTCCTCTCAGTGGCCTCCGCGGTGCAGCAGCCACTGAAGACCATGGCACCTACACAGATGCTTTTTGCTCTGCAATCCCATTGTTCTCAAAGGCCATGCTGGGCATTTCACCTGGGCTGGAAGGTCTGGCTGGGCAGGGAACAGGCAAAAGGCACTGCTGTTGTGACCTCCATGTGTTCACAGGGGACGAAATGAAGATTCTGTTCATCCAAAGAACAACACAAGCAGCCAGTCCCTGCTAACACAGCAGTGGGACTCTTGTCCAAAGCAGCTCAAATTCCCCGCCAGAAATGTCACTCTGAATCTTCTTGATGTGAAGGGGACTGGAAGTGGTTTCACTATAATTCTTTATTTCTAATGTCTGATAGTGCAAAGATTTCACAAAGGTCTTGGAGGGACTGGACCGGGGAATAGTCAAGCAGGAAAAACTGAGCAGCCCTCACCCAACCCCACTCATAGAAGAACAAGTCCCATTAGAAAAAGCACCTCAGGTGCTTTCACAATTGATATTATGTATTATATTAGACATTATTGATAATAATTTTTCCTATTTGAAAACTTATCAGAGGGAGGCTCTGCCAGCTTTGTGAAGGGAGCCCCTGTGGCCCATTCCCTCCCAGAGGGGCTGCACTTGCTGGGTGCCCGGGTCTTTCCTTACTGGGCCCACTCGCAGCCCCTGAGCTGGGCTGGGGACCAAGGGCGGGGCTGGCCCGGCTGTGATGCCTCTGGCACAGGTGACATCAGGGGCAGCGTGTCACAATGGGGGCCGCTAGAAAAGGCCCCAGCAGGTCACGCTGGCCCTGCGTTGCTTTGGCAAGCGGTGAGTGCGCACGTGCTGGGCTGGGCTGGGCATGCTGCCAAGGGAAGGGACATTTTCTGTTAGGCCACGTTGCTCCAAGGCCCATCCAAGCTGGCCGGGAACACTGCCAGGGATGGGGCAGCCACAGCTTCTGTGGGCAGCGTGGGCCAAGTCTCAGCAGCCCCCGAGTCCAGAATCCCTTGCCCATCTCCAGCCTAAGGCCACCCTTCCCGTGTCGGGGAAGCCACTGACCCTGTCACTGTCCCTCCAGGCCCTTGCCAACAGCCCCTCTGCAGGTCTCTGCTGGGCCTCGTGCAGGGACTGAAAGGCCGCAGGATGGTGCCCCTGGAGAAGTCCCTGGAGAGCGCTGGGGCCAGCAGTGCCCGGTAATGGGAAGGTTTCACAGAGGTCTTGGAGGGGATGGATCTGGGAAGTCTCAAGTAGGAAAAAGTGAGCCAAACTAACTTATTCCACTCAGAGAAAAATCAGTGCCACTACACAAGCACCTCTAGCACTCTCATAAATTATATTATGTATCATATTCAACATAATTAGTGATATTCTTTTCCCTTCAACA
>NW_024496859.1:0-1619 GCF_017590055.1 Onychostruthus taczanowskii
TTATTCATGGGATTTATTCATGGGATTCAGGGGATTTATCAATGGGATTTATGGGATTTATTCATGGGATTTATTAATGGGATTAATGGGATTTATTAATAGGATTAATGGGATTTATTAATGGGATTCATGGGATTTACTCATGGGATTCATGGGATTTATCAATGGGATTTATTCATGGGATTGATGGGATTTATTAATGGGATTAATGGGATTTATTAATAGGATTAATGGGATTGATTCATGGGATTTACTCATGGGATTTATGGGATTTATTCATGGGATTAATGGGAATAATTCATGAGATTTATGGGATTTACTCATGGGATTCATGGGATTTATTAATGGGATTAATGGGATTTACTCATGGGATTTATTGGGTTTATTTATGGGATTTATGGATTTATTAATGGGATTTATTCATGGGATTCATGGGATTTATTAATGGGATTTATGGATTTATTAATGGGATTTATGGGGTTTATTTGTAGGATTTACAGGATTTATGGATTTATTTATGGGGTTTGTGGGGTTTTTTTATGGGATTCTTGGGATTTATTTATGGCTTTTATGGATTTATGGATCCCCATTCCCATTTTCCCGCTGTTCCCATTCCCTTTTTCCTGCTGTTCCCATTCCCTTTTTCCTGGTGTCCCCATTCCCATTCCACTGTCCCCATTCCCTTTTTCCTGCTGTTCCCATTTTCCCGCTGTCCCCATTCCCATTTTCCCACTGTCCCCGTTCCCATTCCCGCTCTCCCCATTCCCGCTGTACCCGTTCCCATTCCCGCTGTCCCCATTCCCACTGTCCCCATTCCCATTTTCCCACTGTCCCCACTCCCATTTTCCCGCTGTCCCCACTCCCATTTTCCCACTGTCCCCACTCCCATTTTCCCACTGTCCCCATTCCCATTTTCCCGCTGTTCCCATTCCCTTTTTCCTGCTGTCCCCATTCCCTTTTTCCTGGAGTCACCATTCCCATTCCCGCTGTCCCCATTCCCGTTTTCCCACTGTTCCCATTCCCATTTTCCCACTGTTCCCATTAACTTTTTCCTGCTGTCCACATTCCCGTTTGTTTTCCCACTGTTCCCATTCCCGTTGTCCCCATTCCCATTTTCCCACTGTCCCCATTCCCATTTTCCCACTGTCCCCATTCCCATTTTCCCGCTGTCCCCATTCCCATTCCCGCTGTCCCCATTCCCGCTGTACCCGTTCCCATTCCCACTGTCCCCATTCCCATTTTCCCACTGTTCCCATTCCCGCTGTCCCCATTCCCACTGCCCCCATTCCCATTTTCCCGCTGTCCCCGTTCCCATTCCCACTGTTCCCATTCCCATTTTCCCGCTGTCCCCATTCCCGTTTTCCCACTGTTCCCATTCCCGTTTTCCCACTGTCCCCATTCCCATTTTCCCACTGTCCCCATTCCCGCTGTCCCCATTCCCGTTCCCGCTGACCGTTCCCGTTCCCATTCCCGCTGACCGTTCCCGTTCCCATTCCCGCTGACCGTCCCCGTTCCCATTCCCGCTGACCATTCCCATTCCCGCTGACCGTTCCCGTTCCCATTCCCGCTGACCATTCCCATTCCCGCTGACCGTTCCCGTTCCCATTCCCGCTGACCGT
>NW_024496859.1:5619-8245 GCF_017590055.1 Onychostruthus taczanowskii
GTCCCCGTTCCCATTCCCGCTGACCGTTCCCGTTCCCATTCCCGCTGTCCCCGTTCCCATTCCCGCTGACCGTTCCCGTTCCCATTCCCGCTGTCCCCGTTCCCATTCCCGCTGACCGTTCCCGTTTCTTTTCCCGCCATTCCCGCCGCCGTTCCCGGTGCAGCGACCTGCTCCAGAACGCGCTGCTGGTGCCGCTCAAGGTGCTCAAGGGCCACGCGCCGGCGCTCGGCCTCGGCGTGCTCGACGTCGCCTTCCACCCGCGCCAGCCATGGCTCTTCTCCTCGGGCGCCGACGGCACCGTGCGCCTCTTCACCTGATCCGCCGGGATCCGCACCGGGATCCACACCAGGATCCACCCGGGATCCACACCGGGATCCGCACCGGGATCCCTGGCTCTTCTCCTCCAGCCCTGACAGCACCCCGCGCCTCTTCGCCTGGCCTGGCATTCCCTGGGATCCACCAGGATCCAGTGGGATCCCGGGATCTTCTCCTCGGGCGCCGACGGCACCGTGCGCCTCTTCACCTGATCCGCCGGGATCCACCCAGGATCTACCTGGGATCCACCCAGGATCCACACCCGGATCCACCCCGGGATCCGCCCAGGATCCACCCCGGGATCCCTGGCTCTTCTCCTCCAGCCCTGACAGCACCCCGCGCCTCTTCGCCTGGCCTGGCATTCCTGGGATTCCTCTGGGATCCACCGGGATCCAGTGGAATCCCTGGCTCTTCTCCTCCGGAGCCGACGGCGTCCGCCTTTTCACCGTCCCTGCCCAATGGGATCCACCCAGGATCCAGGATCCACACTGGGATCCACTGGAATTCACCGTGGTATCCACACCGGGATCCACTGGAATTCACCCCAGGATCCACCCCGGGATCCACACCGGGATCCACCGGAATTCACCCTGGTATCCACACCGGGATCCACCAGGATCCTGGCTCTTCTCCTCAGGCGCCGTGTGACTCCACACCTGACCTTCCCAACGGGATCCACCGGGATCCGCCGCCTTTGGAATCCCCAGTGCTCAATAAAGGCTTTTTTTGGATACGATCCCGGGATCTCTGTGTGCTCAATTCCCCAATTTCCCGTTCCCACATCCCCCAGTGTCCCCATTCCCACATTCCCTACAGCTGACATTCCCTGTGGGAATCTGCTGGGATCCGACCGGATCCGCTGGGATCCACCAGGATCCGCACTGGGATCCCTGGCTCTTCTCCTCCAGCCCTGACAGCACCCCGCGCCTCTTCGCCTGGCCTGGCATTCCCTGGGATCCACCAGGATCCAGTGGGATCCCGGGATCTTCTCCTCGGGCGCCGACGGCACCGTGCGCCTCTTCACCTGATCCGCCGGGATCCACCCAGGATCTACCTGGGATCCACCCAGGATCCACACCCGGATCCACCCCGGGATCCGCCCAGGATCCACCCCGGGATCCCTGGCTCTTCTCCTCCAGCCCTGACAGCACCCCGCGCCTCTTCGCCTGGCCTGGCATTCCCTGGGATCCAACTGGATCCAGTGGGATCCCTGGCTCTTCTCCTCCGGAGCCAACGGCGTCTGCCTCTTCACCAGCCCTGCCCAATGGGATCCACCCAGGATCCACACCAGGATCCACACCGGGATCCACTGGAATTCACCCCAGGATCCACCCCGGGATCCACACCGGGATCCACCGGAATTCACCCTGGTATCCACACCGGGATCCACCCCGGGATCCACCGGAATTCACCCTGGTATCCACACCGGGATCCACCAGGATCCCTGGCTCTTCTCCTCGGGCGCCGTGCGACTCCACACCTGACCTTCCCAATGGGATCCACCGGGATCCGTCGCCTTTGGAATTCCCAGTGCTCAATAAAGGCTTTTTTTGGATAAGATCCTGATCTTTGTGCTGAATTCCCCAATTTTCCCATTCCCACATCCCCGTGTCCCCATCCCCACATTCCCTACAGCTGACATTCCCTGTGGGAATCTGCCGGGATCCGACCGGATCCGCTGGGATCCACCAGGATCCGCACTGGGATCCCTGGCTCTTCTCCTCCAGCCCTGACAGCACCCCGCGCCTCTTCGCCTGGCCTGGCATTCCCTGGGATCCAACGGGATCCACCGGGATCCAGTGGAATCCCTGGCTCTTCTCCTCCGGAGCCGATGGTGTCCGCCTCTTCACCAGCCCTGCCCAACGGGATCCACCCAGGATCCGCACCGGGATCCACACCGGGATCCACTGGAATTCACCCTGGGATCCACACTGGGATCCACACCGGGATCCACTGGAATTCACCCTGGGATCCACACCGGGATCCACACCCGGATCCACCCAGGATCCGCACCGGGACCCCTGGCTTTTCTCCTCCAGCCCTGACAGCACCCGCGCCTCTTCGCCTGGCCTGGCATTCCCTGGGATCCAACGGGATCCACCGGGATCTGCCGCATTTGGAATCCCCAGTGCTCAATAAAGGTTTTTTTTGGATACGATCCCGGGATCTCTGTGTGCTCAATTCCCCAATTTCCCGTTCCCACATCCCCCAGTGTCCCCATTCCCTGTGGGAATCTGCTGGGATCTGACTGGATCCGCTGGGATCTGCCAGGATCCGCACCGGGATCCCTGGCTCTTCTCCTCGGGTGCCG
>NW_024496859.1:9081-11170 GCF_017590055.1 Onychostruthus taczanowskii
GGATCCACCGGAATTCACCCTGGTATCCACACCGGGATCCACACCGGGATCCTGGCTCTTCTCCTCGGGCGCCGTGTGACTCCACACCTGACCTTCCCAACGGGATCCACCGGGATCCGCCGCCTTTGGAATCCCCAGTGCTCAATAAAGGCTTTTTTTGGATACGATCCCGGGATCTCTGTGTGCTCAATTCCCCAATTTCCCGTTCCCACATCCCCCAGTGTCCCCATTCCCACATTCCCTACAGCTGACATTCCCTGTGGGAATCTGCCGGGATCCGACCGGATCCGCTGGGATCTGCCAGGATTGGAATTCCCGCTCCCGAGGCTCAGTAATGGCTTTTTTTGGATACGATCCCGGGCTCTTCGTGTCCTGAATTCTCCAATATTCCCATTCCCATCCCCACATTCCCACACCTGACATTCCCAGCAGGAATCTGCCAGGAATCTCCTGGGATCCACCATCATGGGAATTCCCAGCATTCAATAAAAGCTTTTTTTTGGATACGATCCCGGGCTCTTCGTGTCCTGAATTCCCCAATATTCCCATTCCCACACCTGACATTCCCAGCAGGAATCTGCCAGGAATCTCCTGGGATCCACCATCATGGGAATTCCCAGCAGGAATCTGCCAGGAATCTCCTGGGATCCACCACCATGGGAATTCCCAGCGCTCAGTAAAGGCTTTTTTGGGATACAATTCCAGACTCTTCCTGAATTCCCCAATATTCCCATTCCCACATCCATCTCCCCATTCCCATCCCAGTTCCCACATTCCTGAGGATCCCAATCCCATCCCCACATTCCCTACACGTAGGAATCCACCTGGGATCCACCAGGATCAGAATTCCCAGGGCTCATGGAGGGATTTTTTGGGATACAATCCCAAATCTGTGTCCTGAATTCCCAACTTGACCTCGCTGGGAAAGGGTGGGATCCCCACCAACCCCACCGGGAGCTCCGTGCCAGAATTCCCAGGAGTTTTCCAGGGATATTCCTGGATATCCAGACCCGCCCCGGGCAGAGGGAAAGGGGTGGGACAGGCAGGGAATGGTGGAAGGATGGAAAATGGAATTCCCTGGATCTGGGATACACCAGGAAAGGAGCCCTGGGAGGGAGCAGGACCTGGAGTTGGGACTGGAAAAGGATCTGGAATTGGGTCTGGGATGGGATCTGGGAAAAGATCTGGAATGGGACCTGAAAATCTGGAAAAGGATTTGGAATAGAAACTGGAATAAATGGGATCTGGGGTAGGATCTAGGATAGGATCTGGAATTGTGTCTGGAAAGGGATCTGGAATGGGATCTGGAAAAGTATTTGGAATTAGGTCTGGAATGGGATCTGGAAAATTATTTGGAATAGGAACTGGAATGTGATCTGGGTCTGGGAAATTGTCTGGAATGGGGTCTGGAATTGGGTCTGGGAAAGGATCTGGAAAAGGATTTTGAATAGGAACTGGAATAGTTCCTGGAATGGGATCTGGAATTGTGTCTGGAAAGGGATCTGGAATAGGATCTGGAATGGGATCTGGAATTGTGTCTGGAAAAGGACTGGAAAAGGATTTTGAATAGGAACTGGAATAGTTCCTGGAATGGGATCTGGAATTGTGTCTGGAAAGGGATCTGGAATAGGATCTGGAATGGGATCTGGAATTGGTCTGGGAAAGGATCTGGAAAAGGATTTTGAATAGGAACTGGAATAGTTCCTGGAATGGGATCTGGAATTGTGTCTGGAAAGGGATCTGGAATAGGATCTGGAATGGGATCTGGAATTGGTCTGGGAAAGGATCTGGGAAAGGATTTTGAATAGGAACTGGAATAGTTCCTGGAATGGGATCTGGAATTGGATCTGGAATGGGATCTGGAATAGGATCTGGAATGGGATCTGGAATTGTGTCTGGAAAAGGATCTGGAACAGGATCTGGGATGGGATCTGGGAAAAGAGCTGGAATAGGATCTGGAATGGGACCTGGAAAATAATCTGGAAAAGGATTTTGAATAGAAACTGGAATGTGACCTGGGACTGGGTCTGGAATGGGATCTGGAATTGGGTCTGGAAAAGGATCTGGAAAAGGATTTGGAATAGTTCCT
>NW_024496859.1:13290-18820 GCF_017590055.1 Onychostruthus taczanowskii
TTTGGAATAGGAACTGGAATAGTTCCTGGAATAGGATCTGAAATGGGATCTGGGGTAGGATCTGGGGTAGGATCTGGAATGGGATCTGGAATTGTGTCTGGAAAGGGATCTGGAAAAGGATTTGGAATAGGAACTGGAATGTGATCTGGGTCTGGAAAATTGTCTGGAATGGGATCTGGAATTGGGTCTGGAATTGGGTCTTGAAAGGGATTTGGAATAGGATCAGGAATAGTTCTCTGGAAAAGTATTTGGAATAGGAACTGGAATAGTTCCTGGAATGGGATCTGGAATTGTGTCTGGAAAGGGATCTGGAATGGGATCTGGAATTATGTCTGGAAAGGGACCTGGAATAGTTCCTGGAATGGGATCTGGAATGGGATCAGGAATGGGATCTGGAATTATGTCTAGAAAGGGATCTGGAATGGGATGTGGAATGGGACCTGGACCAGGACCTGGAATGGGATCTGGAATTGTGTCTGGAAAGGGATCTGGAATGGGATCTGAGCCAGGACCTGGAATGGGATCTGGAATTGTGTCTGGAATGGGATCTGGACCAGGATCCCAAAGGGAAAGCCGGAGGTGGGACAGAAACGGGGCAGGACCACCCAGGAAATTCCAAGGAAACTCCTGGATCATCCCCACGGAAACACAGGTGGGATCCCCCATTCCCACCCCCCCAAATCCTGAGCAATCCCAGAATTCCAGAGGGGGACCAGGAGCCCAAAGCTTTATTTAAAAATAGGTCTCTGTACAGGGAGAATTCCGGGTGGGAATTTTGGGAACGGATCCCATTCTCCACTGGGAAGCAGCGGAGTGGGGTGGGATCGGGCTCCGTCCGGACCCCAGCCCCAATTCCCACTTTTTTTTGCCCCCGTGTCCGGGAAGGCGCCGGCATTCCGGAGGCGGAAGGTGATGGAAGACTTTTCCCATGGATTGGGATCCCCCGGGGTATTGCTGAGCAGAGACGGGAATTCCCGGGAATTCCGGGGTTCAGAGGAGGCGGACGAGGCGTCCCAGGGTCTCGCAGCTGGGAATTCCTGGGAATTTTGGGAATTCCGGGGTTCAGAGGAGGCAGACGAGGAGTCCCAGGGTCTCGGAGCTGGGAAATTCCTGGGAATTTTGGGAATTCCGGGGTTCAGAGGAGGCGGACGAGGCGTCCCAGGGTCTCGGCCACCTTGACCCGCACGGCAGGAACGGGATCCTTCAGGAGCAGCGTCAGGGCTGGAACGGCAGAGCAGGGATCGGGATCAGGATCGGGATCGGGATCGGGATCAGGATCGGGATCAGGGTCAGGGTCAGGGTCAGGGTCAGGGTCAGGATCGGGATCAGGACTGGGATCAAGGGATTGGAGTCAGGATCAGGACCAGGATCAGGATCGGAACCATGAGTGGGATTGGGATCAGGACTGGGCTCAGGATCAGAATTGGGATCGAGATCGGGATCAGGATTGGGGTCAGGGTCAGGATCAGGATCAGGCCCAGGATCAGAACCATGATTGGGATTGGGAACAGGATCAGGATCGGGATCGGGAAAGGGATTGGAGTCAGGATCAGGACCAGGATCAGGATCGGAATCATGAGTGGGATTGGGATCAGGACTGGGCTCAGGATCAGAATTGGGATCGAGATCGGGATCAGGATTGGGGTCAGGGTCAGGATCAGGATCAGGCCCAGGATCAGAACCATGATTGGGATTGGGAACAGGATCAGGATCGGGATCGGGAAAGGGATTGGAGTCAGGATCAGGACCAGGATCAGGATCGGAACCATGAGTGGGATTGAAATCAGGATTGGGATCAGGATCAGGATCAGGGTCAGGATCAGGATTGGGATCGGGGTCAGGATCGTGATTGGAGTCAGGATCAGGATCAGGACCAGGATCAGAACCAGGATTGGGATTGGGATCAGGATCAGGGTCAGAGGGTCAAGGGGGATCGGGATCGGCATCGGGATTGGGATCGGGATCAGGATCAGGGTCAAGGTCAGGCTCAGGATTGGGATTGGGATCAGGATCGGGATTGGGATCGAGATCGGGATCAGGATTGGAATCAGGGTCAGGATCACGACTGGGATCGGGATCGGGATTGGGATCAGGATTAGGCTCAGGATTGGGACTGGAATCAGGGTCAGGATTGGGATTGGGATCAGGATCGGGATTGGGATCAGGATTGGGACTGGGATCAGGATCAGGATCAGGATCAGGATTGGGATGGCCCAGCCTGGGATATGGCCATGGAAACTCCAGGAATTCCCACCGAATTCCCACCATATTCCCACGGCATTCCCACGGCATTCCCACGGCATTCCTGCTTTATCCCCATCGCATTCCCGCTTCATTCCCGCTGCATTCCCACTCTTTTCCCACCATATCCCCACTGGAATTTCGCTGCATTCCCCCAAAATCAATTCCCAGCTCCAGAATTTGGGAATGGTTCGGTGGGGAAAATCCCACGGGATCGAAAAGTGGGATCAAAAGAGAGGAAAATTTGGGATTTTCCCAGCTTGGCTCTTTCTTTGTCCCTGTTTGTCCCAGGGTTTTTGGTTTGTTTTTTTTTTTTGGTAGGAACAGCAAAAATTGGAATGAAATGAAATTTAAATGAATGCTCGGGATGATCCCAAAAAAACTAAAAATAAAGGTTTGGGATGATCCAAAAAAAATTGAAATGATGGAATATTCATGATGATCCCAAATAAATCAAAAGTAAAGGATCAGAATGGTCCCAAAAACCCTAAAATTAAAGGAACAGGATGATCCCAAAAAATTAAAATTAAATGTTTGAGATGATCCCAAAAAATCTTAAAATTAAAAGGAAAGGCTCAGGATGATCCCAAAAAAATTAAAGGAGAGGCTTGGGATGATCCCAAAAAACCCAAAATTAAAAATAAAGGTTCAGGATGATCCCAAACAATGAGAAGTTTGGGATGATCCCCAAAAAAAAATTAAAGGAGAGTCTTGGGATGATCCCAAAAAATTAAAATTAAATGTTTGTGATGATCCCAAAAAATCTTAAAATTAAAAGGAAAGGCTCAGGATGATCCCAAAAAAATTAAAGGAGAGGCTTGGGATGATCCCAAAAAACCCAAAATTAAAAATAAAGGTTCAGGATGATCCCAAACAATGAGAAGTTTGGGATGATCCCCAAAAAAAAATTAAAGGAGAGTCTTGGGATGATCCCAAAAAATTAAAATTAAATGTTTGTGATGATCCCAAAAACCCCGAAAATTAAAAGGGAAGGCTTGGGATGATCCCAAAAAATGAGAAGTTTGGGATGACCCCAAAAAAATTAAAACTAAATGTTTGAGATGATCCTAAAAAATCCTAAAATTAAAAGGAAAGGTTCAGGAAGATCCCAAAAAATGAAAAGTTCGGGATGACCCCAAAAAAATTAAAAGTAAAAGCTTGGGATGGTCCCAAAAAATTCAAATTAAATGTTTGTGATGATCCCTAAAAATCCTAAAATTAAAAGGAAAGGTTCAGGATGATCCCAAAAAAAAATTAAAGGAGAGGCTTGGGATGATCCCAAAAAATCCTAAAATTTAAATGAAAGGCTCAGGATGACCCCAAAAAACCTGAAATTAAAGGTACAGGATGAGCCCAAAAAATTAAAATTAAATGTTTGTGATGATCCCAAAAAATCCTAAAATTAAAAGGAAAGGCTCAGGATGATCCCAAAAAATGAAAAGTTCGGGATGATCCCAAAAAAATTAAAAGTAAAAGCTTGGGATGGTCCCAAAAACCCCAAAAATTAAAAGGAAAGGTTCAGGATGATCCCAAAAAAAAATTAAAGGAGAGGCTTGGGATGATCCCAAAAAATCCAAAATTAAAAATAAAGGCTCAGGATGATCCCAAAAAAATTAAAGGAGAGGCTTGGGATGATCCCAAAAAACCCAAAATTAAAAATAAAAGTTCAGGATGATCCCAAAAAATGAAAAGTTTGGGATGATCCCAAAAAAAATTAAAGGAGAGGCTTGGGATGATCCCAAAAATCCAAAATTAAAAATAAAAGTTCAGGATGATCCCAAAAAATGAAAAGTTTGGGATGATCCCAAAAAAAAAAAATTAAAGGAGAGGCTTGGGATGATCCCAAAAAACCCAAAATTAAAATGAAAGGATCAGGATGATCCAAAAAAAAAATTAAAGGAGAGGCTTGAGATCATCCCAAAAAATCCTAAAATTAAAAATAAAGGTTCAGGATGATCCCAAAAAATGAAATAGTTCGGGATGATCCCAAAAAAATTAAAAGTAAAAGCTTGTGATGATCCCAAAAAATCCTAAAATTTCCCAAGGCTTTTTTGGGTGATCCCAAAAAAATTAAAAGAGAGGCTTGGGATGATCCCAAAAAACCCAAAATTAAAAACAAAGGCTCAGGATGATCCCAAAAAAATTAAAGGAGAGGCTTGGGATGATCCCAAAAAATCCTAAAATTAAAAATAAAGGTTCAGGATGATCCCAAAAAATGAGAAGTTTGGGATGATCCCAAAAACTTAAAATTAAATGTTTGTGATGATCCCAAAAAATCCTAAAATTAAAAGGAAAGGCTCTGGATGATCCCAAAAAATTAAAAGTAAAAGTTTGGGATGATCCCAAAAAATTCAAATTAAATGTTTGTGATGATCCCAAAAAATCCTAAAATTAAAAGGAAAGGCTCAGGATGATCCCAAAAAATGAGAAGTTCGGGATGATCCCAAAAAAATTTAAAAGAGAGGCTTGGGATGATCCCAAAAAACCCAAAATTAAAAAGAAAGGCTCTGGATGATCCCAAAAAAATTAAAAGTAAAAGCTTGGGATGGTCCCAAAAAATCCAAAAATTAAAAGGAAAGGCTCAGGATGATCCCAAAAAAAAATTAAAGGAGAGGCTTAGGATGATCCCAAAAAACCCAAAATTAAAAATAAAAGTTCAGGACGATCCCAAAAAACGAAAAGTTCGGGATGATTTCCCCGGCCAAAATTCCTTCCCAACCCCCAAAATCCTGGAGCAGCTCCCGGGATCCCATCCAAGGTTTTTTTTTATTTTTTTATTTTTATTTTTCCAGGTTTTTTTCCTCGTTTATCCCTCGGGATTTTCCCTCATTCCCCTCAGGGGATCCCAAAAAATTCCCGGAATTCCGGGGGCGAATTCCCCCTCCCCCTTTTTCTCCTGGAAGGGCTGAAGGAAAAGAGAATTTTTTGTCCTTTTTTAGAATTTTTGGCGGCTCCTTTTGGAAAGTTCTGGAATTTTCCGGGCTCGGCTCCACGGGGTGAGGTCAGAGCAGAGAGGGAAAAAATTCCCGAAATTCAGGAGAGAGGAGTGAGCTCAGGGCCCTGCCCGGGAGGCTCCAAAAACCCCCAAAAATCCCCAAAAATGGCGTTTGGACCCCCAAAAATGAGGAGGTTTCACGTGAGAAATGGGGGGGTTTTGCCTAAAAATGGGATTTTTTTTTCCCTAAAAATGGGATTTTTTTCCCTAAAATTTCCCCTAAAAATGGGATTTTTTTTTCCCCTAAAAATAGGATTTTTTTTCTCTCTAAAAATAGGATTTTTTTACCTAAAA
>NW_024496860.1:0-224 GCF_017590055.1 Onychostruthus taczanowskii
CACCATTGCCTTGATCCCATCCCATGGCCTGCTTCTTCCCCCAGAACCCCCATTCCCGAGGGTCCCCATTTTTCCCCATGCACCCCAACCCTGGCACCCACATGCCATGACCCCAAATCCCTGGGGACCATGTTCCCACAGCACTCCCATCCCTGAATGCCCCCCGGAATGGAGACCCAATTCCCCTGCACCCCCAATCTCCTGGACACCCACCCTTGGTTCCC
>NW_024496861.1:0-224 GCF_017590055.1 Onychostruthus taczanowskii
AAAAAAAAAAAATCTTGTTTCGCATTCTCAGATGAAGCACATCTGAGAGCAGTACAGGAATATCTTCCCATACTCTACCAGAACTCTTTTGTTAAGACAGTGTGTTACATGCAGTGTTGTAAAAACATAATAGGACTGGATTTAATATAAAAGACACTCCTTAATGCAGGGTGCAAGACTTTTGCTTACTTTATTTCAAAGACAAGGTAGCTCAGGGCTTGTAA
>NW_024496862.1:0-224 GCF_017590055.1 Onychostruthus taczanowskii
CCCCGGCCGCGCTCCCCTCGGCTCTGCCCGGCTCTCCCTCCCCGGCTGCGGCGGCTCGGCCATGGCGGAGCTGAGCGCGGAGCGGCTGCGGGCGCTGCCCGGCAGCTGGAGTTACGGGATCAGCCAGGGCGGCCGCGTCTTCTTCATCAAGTGAGCGCGGCGCCGGCCAGGAGGGGAGCGGGGCCGGGCCGGGAGGGGCGTGCGGGGAAGGGAAGGAGAGGAGT
>NW_024496863.1:0-224 GCF_017590055.1 Onychostruthus taczanowskii
ATGCGGCACTTCGGGGTCAAGGTGAGCATCGTGGAGCCGGGGTTTTTCAAGACCAACGTGACGGACCTGGACTCGCTGGAGGCGTCGCTGCGGCAGCGCTGGGAGCGCCTGGAGCCGGCCACGCGCAGCAGCTACGGCGAGCACTTCTTCCCCCAGTGTGAGCCGGGGGCTGGGGAGGGGGCACGGGGCCTGGGACCCCCCCTGGGGCACCCCCCAAAATTCAC
>NW_024496864.1:0-224 GCF_017590055.1 Onychostruthus taczanowskii
CCGCAGGTCTGTGCGGGGTGGGGGGGGGCGTGCAATGAGAGCCCCCCCGTGCCCTCCGTGGGTTTATTTTGGGGTGGGGGGGATTTAGAGTTATTTTGGGGAGGGGTTTGGAGGTTCCTGACCCCTCTCCCCCCCGGTGGTCCCGCAGAGCGACCCCCCCCGCCGGAGCGGCCCCCCCCGGAGCGGCGGGACGTGTGCTGGCAGCGGCGGGGGGACGAGGGGGT
>NW_024496865.1:0-224 GCF_017590055.1 Onychostruthus taczanowskii
GGGGGGCACGGCTCGCTGCGGGTTGGGGGCATTTTTGGGGGGTCCAGGGAGGTTTGGGGGAACCTTTTGGGGGGGTTTCCTGCGGCTCGGCGCGGAAGGAGTCAAACGGCCGCAGGGAGAGGCGGAAAACAAACCCGAAACGGGCGGAAAACGGGGCAGAAAAAGGCGAAGAAAAGCGAAAGCAAAAGCGGGCGCGCCCCCCACGAGGTGGGGGGCGGGGCGCG
>NW_024496866.1:0-224 GCF_017590055.1 Onychostruthus taczanowskii
GCCACACCCCTCAGGTGTAAACCACACACACCCCTCAGGTATAAACCGCACCCCTCAGGTATAAACCACACCCACCAGGTATAAACCACACCCACCAGGTGTAAGACACGCCCCTCAGGTCTAAGCCACACCCCTCAGGTGTAAGCCACGCCCCTCAGGTATAAACCACGCCCCTCAGGTGTAAGCCGCGCCCCTAAGTGTAAGCCACACCCCTCAGGTGTAAA
>NW_024496867.1:0-224 GCF_017590055.1 Onychostruthus taczanowskii
CCCGGCCCGACTCCCCCGCAGGAAGGGAGCCCCCCGGGCCGCTCCGCCGGGCCGGCCCCGCTAGGACGAACCGCCCGAGCTGCCGGGACCGGCCCGGGTCCCCTCCGCCGCCCCGGCCCCGCTCCCACGAGCCCCGCGCCCTTTCCGGCGGGCGCTGACAGCCCCGGCGCCGGAGAGCGAGCGGCGGGTCCGCACCGCCGCCCCGGGCACCCTCGGGACGGGCA
>NW_024496868.1:0-224 GCF_017590055.1 Onychostruthus taczanowskii
ATTCTCAGTGATGAGGAGAGAGTGTCTCCATTCACACAGCTAGGCAAGTGAAGGGGAAAGTGCAATCTGTATTTCACAGGAGGTGTTCAGTTTTTAACAAAGTACTTTTGCAGAAAATGTGCCTAGACAGTGGTGATTGAGAGGATTTGATCAGACTCACAGAACATCCCCATGTCTGCTTTGCCACATTTTCTCTCTTTTTCATTGTGAATGATTTCTCCTGC
>NW_024496869.1:0-224 GCF_017590055.1 Onychostruthus taczanowskii
CACCCTGCGCTGCCTGGCCCTGGCCACCCGCGACACCCCGCCCAAGAAGGAGGACATGGTCCTCGAGGACTCCTCCAAGTTCGCCGAGTACGAGGTCGGTGCTCCTGGGGCGTCCCCCGGGGGCTGGTGATGGACTTCGTTTTCTTGGGGTGGCGGGGCTTCATTTTGGGGGGTTTTGGGGGGTCTTTGGGAGGGGTTCATGCTCTGCCACCACCTCAGAAATT
>NW_024496870.1:0-5293 GCF_017590055.1 Onychostruthus taczanowskii
AATTTTTTGGGGTTTTTTGAGGATTTTGGGTTTTTTGGAGATTTTGGGGTTTTGTTGTTTTTGAGTGTTTTTTTGGGTTTTTTGGGGGATGGTTTTCAGTTTTGGTTCTTCCCGACGGGTTGTTTGCTGCTTTTTGCTCATTTTTTGGCCGATTTCTTCGGGGTTTTTTTTTAATTTTCCCAATTTTGATTGATTTTTGGGGTGAATTTGGGAAGTTTTGGCTCACCAGTAATCAAAATCCCCAAGAATTTTTTGGGGATTTTTGAGGATTTTTGGGTTTTTTGGAGGTTTTGTTGTTTTTTGAGTGGTTTTTTTGGGGGGATGATTTTGAATTTTGGCTCTTCTTGACGGGTTGTTTGCTGCTTTTTGCTCGTTTTTTCACCGATTTCTTTGGGATTTTTTTTATTTTCCCAATTTTAATTCCATTTTGGGGTGAATTTGGGAAGTTTTGGCTCACCCGTAGTCGAAGTCCTCGTCCAGGCCCTCGAGGAAGCGCTGGTGCATCCAGGGGGATTTTGGGGACGGTTTTTGGTGAGGGATTTTTGGGTTTTTTTGAGGGATTTTGGGGGTTTTTTTGAGGGATTTTTGGGATTTTTTTTGAGGGATTTTTGGGATTTTTTTTGAGTGATTTTTGGGTTTTTTTGAGGGATTTTTGGGGATTTTTTGAGGGATTTTTTGAGGGATTTTTGGGGTTTTTTTGAAAGAATTTTTTGGGTTTTTTTGAGGATTTTTGGGCTTTTTAGAGATTTTGGGGTTTTGTTGTTTTTTGAGTGGTTTTTTTGGGTTTTTTGGGGGATGATTTTGAGTTTTGGCTCTTCTTGACAGGTTGTTTGCTGCTTTTTGCTCATTTTTTCACCAATTCCTTTGGGATTTTTTTTGTTTTTCCCAATTTTAATTCCATTTTGGGGTGAATTTGGGATGTTTTGGCTCACCCGTAGTCGAAGTCCCCGTCCAGGCCCTCGAGGGGGCTCTGGCACATCCACAGGGGATTTTGGGGACGGTTTTTTGTGGATTTTGCTCATTTTTTCACCGATTTCTTCGGGTTTTTTTTTTAATTTTCCCAATTTTGATTGATTTTTGGGGTGAATTTTGTGCTTTTTGGCTCACCCGTAGTCGAAGTCCTCGTCCAGGCCCTCGAGGAAGCTCTGGTGCACGCGCGAGGATTTTGGGGACGGTGTTTTGTGGATTTTGGTCATTTTTTCACCGATTTCTTTGGGGTTTTTTTTAATTTTCCCAATTTTAATTCCATTTTGGGGTGAATTTGGGAAGTTTTGGCTCACCCGTAGTCGAAGTCCTCGTCCAGGCCCTCGAGGAAGCGCTGGTGCATGCGCGAGGTGAACTCCAGGCGCAGCAGCTCCCGCTCGGCCGCGTCCGGGAGCCGGCCCTGCCCCCCCTCATCTTCATCCTCATCCTCTTCCTCATCTTCCTCATCCTCCTCATCCTCGTCATCGGCTGCGGGCAGGAAGCAGCAACGTCAGGAATTCTTGGGGTTTTTTGAGGGATTTTTGGGGTATTTGGAGGGATTTTTGGGGTTTTTTTGGAGAAATTAGTGGGGTTTTTTGAGAAATTTTTGGGGTTTTTTTGTAGGTTTTTTTGGAGATTTTGAGGTTTTGTTGTTTTTTGTGTGGTTTTTTTGGGTTTTTTGGGGGATGATTTTGAGTTTTGGCTCTTCTTGATGGGTTGTTTGCTGCTTTTTGCTCATTTTTCACTGATTTCTTGAGGGTTTTTAAAATTTTCATAATTTTGATTGATTTTTGGGGTGAATTTTGTGCTTTTTGGCTCACCCGTAGTCGAAGTCCTCGTCCAGGCCCTCGAGGAAGCGCTGGCACATCCACAGGGGATTTTGGGGACGGTTTTTGGTGACTTTTTGTGGATTTTGCTCATTTTTTCACCAATTTCTTCAGGATTTTTTTTAATTTTCCCAATTTTAATTCAATTTTGGGGTGAATTTTGTGCTTTTTGGCTCACCCGTAGTCGAAGTCCTCGTCCAGGCCCTCGAGGAAGCTCTGGTGCACGCGCGAGGATTTTGGGGACGGTGTTTTGTGGATTTTGGTCATTTTTTCACCGATTTCTTTGGGGTTTTTTTTAATTTTCCCAATTTTAATTCCATTTTGGGGTGAATTTGGGAAGTTTTGGCTCACCCGTAGTCGAAGTCCTCGTCCAGGCCCTCGAGGAAGCGCTGGTGCATCCACAGGGGATTTTGGGGACGGTTTTTGGTGACTTTTTGTGGATTTTGCTCATTTTTTCACCGATTTCTTCGGGATTTTTTTTGTTTTTCCCAATTTTAATTCAATTTTGGGTTGAATTTTGTGCTTTTTGGCTCACCCGTAATCAAAATCCCCGTCCAGGCCCTCGAGGGAGCTCTGGTGCACACACGAGGATTTTGGGGACGGTTTTTGGTGACTTTTTGTGGATTTTGCTCATTTTTTCACCGATTTCTTTGGGGTTTTTTTAAATTTTCCCAATTTTAATTCATTTTTGGGGTATCCTCGTCATCGGCTGCGGGCAGGAAGCAGCAACGTCAAGGAAAATCCCAAAAAAGCGCTCGGGAAATGGCGGCGAAGTAAAAAAAATGGTGGCGAAAAACACAAGAGAATCCCAGGGAAACGTCCCGGAAAAATGCTGGAAAAGTCCAGGAAAAATCCCAATAAAATGTCCCCAAAAATCCCCAAAAAATCTCAATAAAATGTCCCCAAAAATCCCAGGGAAATCCAAAAAACGTCCTGGAAAAATCCCAGAAAAATCCCAGGGAAATCCCAAAAAGTCCTGGAAAAATCCCACAAAAATCCCAGAAAAATCTCCATAAAATCCCAGAAAAATCCCAATAAAATGTCCCCAAAAATCCCAATAAAATGTCCCCAAAAATCCCAATAAAATGTCCCCANAATCCCAATAAAATGCCCCAAAAAAGCCCCCAAAAAATCCCAGGGAAATCCCAAAAACGTCCTGGAAAAATCCCAGAAAAATCCCAATAAAATGTCCCCAAAAATCCCAAAAAAATCCCAGAAAAATCCCAATAAAATGTCCCCAAAAATCCCAGGGAAATCCAAAAAACGTCCTGGAAAAATCCCAGAAAAATCTCCATAAAATCTCAGAAAATCCCAATAAAATGTCCCAGAAAAATCCCCCAAAAATCCCAGGGAAATCCCAAAAAACATCCTGGAAAAATCCCAGAAAAATCCCAGGGAAATCCAAAAAACATCCCGGAAAAATCCTGGAAAAATCCCAATAAAACCAGAAAAATCCCAATAAAATGTCCCCAAAAATCCCAAAAAATCCCAGCAAAATCCCAATAAAATCCCAGGGAAGTCCAAAAACATCCTGGAAAAATCCCAGAAAAATCCCAGAAAAATCTCAATAAAATCCCCAATAAAACCCCAATAAAATCCCCCACTAAAATTCCCCAAAAAAATCCCTCCAAAAATCCCATTAAAATCCCAATAAAATCCCAATAAAATTCCGTTAAAAACCCCCGTGAAACCCCAATAAAATCCCAATAAAAATCCAAGTAAAATCCCAATAAAATCCCCCACTAAAATTCCCCAATAAAATCCCAATAAAATCCCACTAAAACCCCACTAAAATCCCAATAACACCACAATAAAATCCCAATAAAATCCCAATAAAATCCCAATAAAAACCCCAATAAAACCTCAATAAAATCCCAATAAATCCCCAATAAATCCCCAATAAAATCCCAATCAAACCCCAATAAAACCCCAATCAAACCAAATAAAACCCCAATAAAATCCCAATAAAATCCCAGTAAAAACCCCAATAAAAATCCAAATAAAATCCCACTACAACCCCAATAAAATCCCAATAAAATCCCAATAAAATCCCACTAAAACCCCAATTAACCCCAATAAAACGCCCAAAAACTCCCAATAAAACCCCAATAAAATCCCAATCAAACCCCAATAAAAACCCCAATAAAATCCCAATTAAACCCCAATAAAACCCCAATAAAACCCCAAAAAATCCCCAATCAAACCCCAATAAAAACCCCATTTCTCACCCAGATCCCCCACTAAATCCCCAATCAAACCCCAATAAAACCCCAATAAAAATCCCAATTAACCCAAATAAAACCCCAATAGAATCCCATAAAATTCCAATAAATCCCCACTAAAATCCCCCAGTAAAATCCCCCCAAAAACCCCAATAAAATCCCAATAAAACCCCAATTAAACCCCAATAAAATCCCAATAAAAACCCCAAAAAATCCCAATAAAAACCCCAATTAAACCCCACTAAATCCCCAACAAATCCCCAACAAAATCCCAATAAAAACCCCAATAAAATTCCAATAAAACCCCAATCAAACCCAATAAAACCCCAATAAAACCCCAATAAAAATCCAAATAAAATCCCACTACAATCCCACTACAACCCCAATAGAAACCCAATAAAAACCCCAATAAAATCCCGATAAAAATCCAAATAAAATCCCAATAAAATCCCCACTAAAATCCCAATAAAAACCCCAATAAAACCCCAATAAAACCCCAATAAATCCCCACTAAAATCCCAATAAAAACCCCAATCAAACCCCAATAAAAACCCCAATAAAATCCCAATTAAACCCCAATAAAACCCCAATAAATCCCCACTAAAATCCCAATAAAAACCCCAATCAAACCCCAATAAAAACCCCAATAAAATCCCAATTAAACCCCAATAAAACCCCAATAAATCCCCACTAAAATCCCAATAAAAACCCCAATCAAACCCCAATAAAAACCCCAATAAAATCCCAATTAAACCCCAATAAAACCCCAATAAATCCCCACTAAAATCCCAATAAAAACCCCAATCAAACCCCAATAAAAACCCCAATAAAATCCCAATTAAACCCCAATAAAATCCCAATAAAATCCCAATAAAATCCCGATAAAAATCCAAATAAAATCCCAATAAAATCCCCACTAAAATCCCAATAAAAACCCCAATCAAACCCCAATCAAACCCCAATAAATCCCCAATAAAACCCCAATAAAATCCCAATAAATCCCCACTAAAATCCCAATAAAAACCCCAATCAAACCCCAATAAAAACCCCAATAAAATCCCAACAAAAACCCCAATAAAACCACAATAAATCCCCAACAAAATCCCAATAAAACCCCAATCAAACCCCAATAAAAATCCCAATAAAACCCCCAAAAACTCCCAATAAAACCCCAATAAAATCCCAATAAAACCCCCAAAAACTCCCAATAAAACCCCCAAAAACTCCCAATAAAATCACAATCAAACCCCAATCAAACCCCAATTAAACCCCACTAAATCC
>NW_024496871.1:0-224 GCF_017590055.1 Onychostruthus taczanowskii
ACAGTGATGTGCTGAGATCCCACAGACCTCCCCTGGCATTTGCAGGATTGCCGTGCCAAATCCTATCTCCGCAAATCAAAAAGAATCCCTCGGAAAATGCACTGGAAGTTGGAGTGACCCTCTGGTTGTCGTCATGATGTTTTTTCACCTAGCCGATGCATTTCTGTAAAATTCCTGACTTGGAGTGGCATCAATGCTTTTGTTTGTTTTTCCTGCATCTAAAA
>NW_024496872.1:0-224 GCF_017590055.1 Onychostruthus taczanowskii
TCACCCTTCTCATGAGACTAAAAATAATTATATTAAAAACTTCTCTTTGAGAAAAGAGCTGGGAAAATTACTTTATACATTGAAATACTGCACAGCTGCTCCAGGGGGAAAATAGTCTCTTTTTCAAAACACTTTTCATGAGAGGCTTTCTCTGAGCCTGGAGCATCCTGGACACAGAGACTGCAGCCCACGAAGGCTCAGGAAATAAACAACTGGGAGCCTTT
>NW_024496873.1:0-224 GCF_017590055.1 Onychostruthus taczanowskii
CCGGGGGCGGTGAGGCGGGGGGCGGCCCGGCGGGGGTCGCGGAGCGGGTGCGGCGCCTGAAGAGCCTGCGGAAGAAGCTGCGGCAGGTGGAGGAGCTGCGGCTGCGGCTGGAGCGCGGCGCGCTGCCCCGGCCCAGCCCCGAGCAGCTGCAGAAGCTGCGGAGGCGGCGGCAGCTCGAGGAGGAGCTGCGCGCGCTCGAGATGGACTCCTGAGCGGGGGGGGAG
>NW_024496874.1:0-224 GCF_017590055.1 Onychostruthus taczanowskii
GGTGGGGGTGGAGGGGGCGGCATGACCCCGTTGGGGGGCACCAGGATCTGAGGCTTTGCCGAGGGCGGGGGCGGCGGCGGGGCCTGCTGTGCAGCAGGGGCTTTGGAAAAAGGGCCGCCGTGCTGGGCCGCGTTCTGCAGCCGGGTGATGGTGCTGTACTTGACGAATATGGTGGCGGGCGAGCCCGCGGACGGGGCGGCCTGGCTGGGCAGGGGCGGGGGCGG
>NW_024496875.1:0-224 GCF_017590055.1 Onychostruthus taczanowskii
GGAGTCAGAAGATGAGGGGGAGGGGCCAGAATGAGAGGGGGAGGGGCCAGAAGGGGAGGGGGAGGGGCCACAAGAGGAGGGGGAGGAGCCAGAATTGGAAGGGGAGGGGTCAGAAGGGGAGGGGGAGGGGCTCTCAGGCTCCGCCCCCCAGAGCTCCGCCTCCCAGGCCTCGGGGTCCTGAGCCCTGCGGAGAAATTTGGGGAAAGTTTGGGGGAAATTTGGGG
>NW_024496876.1:0-224 GCF_017590055.1 Onychostruthus taczanowskii
AAAAACAAAGAGGGAAACAGCAAAATCCAGTCTGGAAAGATGTCTGAGGACATATGGAATGGCAGAGATGTAGTATACAACAGGAGGATAGTGCAAATGAAGCCAGTGTGGTGGAGAGGCAGATGGGGAACAGAAGTGTGTGCACAGGAAGAGGATGGAGAGGAGTGATGTGGCTTGGGCAGCAGCTTCTCCCATCTCAAGTGAAACTTGCAGGGAAGGAGGGA
>NW_024496877.1:0-224 GCF_017590055.1 Onychostruthus taczanowskii
GCTGGGGATGCTTTGGCTGCCAAATGTCCTTCCCTGCTTTGCAGAGCTTTTTGGGGAGGTGCCCTGAGTGCTCAGAACCCCAGGTTTGGGACCAAACTTGCTGGGATCTTGTTGCCATGCTGGGGCTTTCTGGGACTTCAGTTGTTTTTAATATGCTGCTTTGCAATAACCCAACAAAAGCTGCTCTCAAACTCATTTATTATTTTTTTATAAAGGCTCCCCCC
>NW_024496878.1:0-224 GCF_017590055.1 Onychostruthus taczanowskii
AAGTGTCCCCAACCCCCCCAGAGTGTCTCCAAGGTGTCCCCAGGGTCCCCAAATGTCACCCAGGGTCTCCAAAGTGTCCCCAACCCTCCCAGAGTGTCACCAGGGCGTCCCCAAGGTGTCACCGACCCCCCAAAGTGTCACCCGGGGTCCCCAAGTGTCCCCAACCCCCCAAAGTGTCCCCAAGGTCTCCAAAGTGTCGCCAACCCCCCCAAAGTGTCACCCAG
>NW_024496879.1:0-224 GCF_017590055.1 Onychostruthus taczanowskii
ATTAGATTTAATGTTCTGTTTCATATATCCAAAACTCAGCTGAGGTTTGGAAGCCACTTGTCACAGAGTGTAAAATGCACAGTGCCAGGGACAGTTCCTTTCTCCACTCCACATCTGTTATCAGAATTGAAGCAGATTAAGTGTAAACAATGTCCAGAAACAGTTAGGATGCAAACTTCCTGTCTTTATTATTTATTTATATGAAACAGAACATTAAATCTAAT
>NW_024496880.1:0-224 GCF_017590055.1 Onychostruthus taczanowskii
GGGGGGGCTCGGGGGGGGATTTGGGCCTTTTCTTGGGGAGATTTAAGTTAGTTTTGAAGGGACTTGTGGAGCTGAAAGGCCTTGGGGGGGTTTTGGGGGGGCTTGGGGATCTTTTTGAGGGGGATTTAGGCCTTTTTTGGGAAAATTGGAGGGAGTTTTGAGGGGATTTTGGGGTATGAGGAGATTTAGGGGCGCTTGGAGGCCTCAGGGAGCGCTCAGGGGAG
>NW_024496881.1:0-3542 GCF_017590055.1 Onychostruthus taczanowskii
ATGAGGGGACATGAGGGGACACTGGGGATGTCAGCGTTTTGGGGACAGGGGAGTGACATTAGGGTAACACTGACGGGACAGGAGAGGTGACACTGACAGGTGACACGGGTGACACAGGTGACACTGACAGGTGACAGGGAGGTGACACTGACAGGTGACACACGTGACACAGGAGGTGACAGAGGTGACAGCGAGGTGACACAGACAGGTGACACAGGTGACATACAGGTGACACAGGTGACACAGCTGACAGGGAGGTGACACAGCTGACACACAGGTGACACTCAGGTGACACTGACAGGTGACACAGGTAACACAGAGGTGACACTGACAGGTGACACAGGAGGTGACACAGGAGGTGACAAAGGTGACACAGGTGACACTCAGGTGACACAGGTGACACTCAGGGAGGTGACAGGTGTGACACGGAGGCGTCCCGCTCTCACCGCGCAGATGACGATGACGGGGCCCTGGAAGCTCCAGCGGAACCCGCGCTCCAGGGACAGCCAGCAACTGGAACGGACTGGGATGGACTGGGGGGGATCACTATCCCAGGTTATCGATCACTATCGATCACTATTGATCAGTACATTGATCACTCACTATTGATCGGTCCCGTAGCCCCCCGGGAAGGCGGCGGCGCTCAGCCCCACGATGGCCATGGCAGGGGCACTATTGATCACTGGTTATTGATCACTATCCCAGGTTATTGATCACTATCAATAACTATTGATCAGTATATTGATCACTCACTATTGATCAGTCCCGTAGCCCCCCGGGAAGGCGGCGGCGCTCAGCGCCACGATGACCATGGCAGGGGCACTATTGATCACTGGGTATTGATCACTATCACTGGTTATCGATCACTATCACTGGTTATTGATCCCTATCAATCACTATTGATCAGTACATTGATCACTCACTATTGATCAGTCCCGTAGCCCCCCGGGAAGGCGGCGGCGCTCAGCCCCACGATGGCCACGGCGGGGCCGTAGCCCAGGCCCAGCAGGCAGCGCGGGCGCAGCCAGGCCGGCGGGAACACCTGCACCAGCAGCACGTGGAGGTGCAGCCCCTGCAGCGCCATCCACGAGAACGCGCTCAGGAAACACAGGTGGAGAGACACCGCTGTCACCGTGCAGGACACCTGGGGGACAGGGACACAGTGACACACAGTGACACACAGTGACACACAGTGACACACAGTGACACACACAGTGACACACACAGTGACACTGACACACAGTGACACAGTGACACACACAGTGACACACACAGTGACACACACAGTGACACACAGTGACACACACAGTGACACACACAGTGACACACACAGTGACACACACAGTGACACAGTGACACACAGTGACACACACAGTGACACACACAGTGACACACACAGTGACACACACAGTGACACACACAGTGACACACACAGTGACACACACAGTGACACACACAGTGACACACAGTGACACACACAGTGACACACACAGTGACACACACAGTGACACACACAGTGACACACACAGTGACACACACAGTGACACACACAGTGACACACACAGTGACACACACAGTGACACACACAGTGACACACACAGTGACACACACAGTGACACACACAGTGACACACACAGTGACACACACAGTGACACACACAGTGACACACACAGTGACACACACAGTGACACACACAGTGACACACACAGTGACACACACAGTGACACACACAGTGACACACACAGTGACACACACAGTGACACACACAGTGACACACACAGTGACACACACAGTGACACACACAGTGACACACACAGTGACACACACAGTGACACACACAGTGACACACACAGTGACACACACAGTGACACACACAGTGACACACACAGTGACACACACAGTGACACACACAGTGACACACACAGTGACACACACAGTGACACACACAGTGACACACACAGTGACACACACAGTGACACACACAGTGACACACACAGTGACACACACAGTGACACACACAGTGACACGATCACTATTGATCAGTACATTGATCACTCACTATTGATCGGTCCCGTAGCCCCCCGGGAAGGCGGCGGCGCTCAGCGCCACGATGGCCATGGCAGGGGCACTATTGATCACTGGTTATTGATCACCATCCCTGGTTATTGATCACTATCCCAGGTTATTGATCACTATCGATCACTATTGATCAGTATATTGATCACTCACTATTGATCAGTCCCGTAGCCCCCCGGGAAGGCGGCGGCGCTCAGCGCCACGATGACCATGGCAGGGGCACTATTGATCACTGGGTATTGATCACTATCACTGGTTATCGATCACTATCACTGGTTATTGATCCCTATCAATCACTATTGATCAGTACATTGATCACTCACTATTGATCAGTCCCGTAGCCCCCCGGGAAGGCGGCGGCGCTCAGCCCCACGATGGCCACGGCGGGGCCGTAGCCCAGGCCCAGCAGGCAGCGCGGGCGCAGCCAGGCCGGCGGGAACACCTGCACCAGCAGCACGTGGAGGTGCAGCCCCTGCAGCGCCATCCACGAGAACGCGCTCAGGAAACACAGGTGGAGAGACACCGCTGTCACCGTGCAGGACACCTGGGGGACAGGGACACAGTGACACACAGTGACACACAGCCCCTGCAGCGCCATCCACGAGAACGCGCTCAGGAAACACAGGTGGAGAGACACCGCTGTCACCGTGCAGGACACCTGGGGGACAGAGACACAGTGACACACAGTGACACACACAGTGACACACAGTGACACACAGTGACACACAGGTGACATCACTGGGGACATTGGTGACAGCAGGTGACAGCATTGGGGACACAGGTGACACACAGGTGACATCACTGGGACACAGGTGACACACAGGTGACAGCGTTGGGGACACAGGTGACACACAGGTGACAGCGTTGGGGACACAGGTGACACACAGGTGACAGCGTTGGGGACACAGGTGACACACAGGTGACATCACTGGGACACCGGTGACACACAGGTGACAATCACTGGGACACAGGTGACACACAGGTGACAGCGTTGGGGACACAGGTGACACACCTGGAGGGACACCTGGGGACACACGGGCCGTCGCTGCCCAGCAGGACGGGGAGGTGGCACCTCCAAACTCAGCCAAATGTCCCCAAAATCCCCCCGAAACTCCCCCTAAACGACTTAAGTCCCCCCCAAACTGCCCCAAATCCCCCCTAAATGATCCCAAATTTCCTCAGGGACCCCCGAGCCCCCCGTACCGGGCTGTGGGCGCGGTCGATGCCCAGCAGGAAGGCCGGGTGGCACCTCCAAACCTCCTCAAATGACCCCAAATCTTTCCTCAGGGACCCCCAAACCTCCTCAGGGACCCCCCGAGCCCCCCGCACCGGGAGCTGGGCGTGGTCGATGACAGCAGGAAGGCCGGGTGGGACCTCCAAACCTCCTCAAATGACCCCAAATCCCCCCCAAATGATCCCAAATCCCTCCTAAACGACCCCAAATCCCCCCCAAATCCCCCCTAAAC
>NW_024496881.1:3706-5259 GCF_017590055.1 Onychostruthus taczanowskii
CTCAAACAACCCTCAATGCCCCCCAAACTGCCCCAAATCCCCCCTAAATCATCCCAAATTTCCTCAAAGACCCCACAGCCCTCCCTCACCGGGCTGTGGGCGCGGTCGATGCCCAGCAGGAAGGCCAGGTGCCCCCCGAGCAGGCTCAGGCTCAGGTGCAGCTGCAGCGTCCGGCGCGGCTCGGCCACGGCGCGGCACAGCGCGAAGGTGACGGCCGCGGCCACCAGGGCCACCAGGGACACGCCCAGGGCCACCTGCGTCACCAGGTCCAGCAGCCAGTGGTCCTGGGGGGAACAGGGACACACCCAGTGACATCCCAGTGACACCAGTGACACCCCCAGGGCCACCAGGGACACCCCCAGGGCCACCAGGGACACGCCCAGGGCCACCTGCGTCACCAGGTCCAGCAGCCAGTGGTCCTGGGGGGACAGTGACACACCCAGTGACACACCCAGTGGACATGGGGGACAGTGACACACCCAGGGCCACCAGCGACACGCCCAGTGACACCAAGGACATTCCCAGTGACATCCCAGTGACCAGGGACACTGCCAGGGCCACCAGGGCCACCAGTGACACTGCCAGGGCCACCTGCGTCACCAGGGCCAGCAGCCAGTGGCCCTGGAGGGACAGTGACACACCCAGTGACACCAGTGACGCTGCCAGGGCCACCAGGGACACGCCCAGGGCCACCAGTGTCACCAGGGCCAGCAGCCAGTGGTCCCAGAGGGACAGTGACACACCCAGTGACATCCCAGTGACACACCCAGTGACACCAGTGTCACCAGGGCCAGCAGCCAGCGGTCCTGGGGGGTGGGGACAGGGATGGGGGACACTGAGTGACACCCCTGTGACATCCCAAGGACAACAGTGACACCCCCAGGGCCACCCTGGGGACCCCCCCAGGAAGTCTGGGGGTCCCTGGGGTGGGTTTGGGTTTTTGGGAGGATTTGGGGGAATTTTGGGGGCGTTTCAGGGGATTTTGGGGTATTTTTGGGGTCGTTTTTGGGGTGGTTTTGAAGACAATTTGAGATTATTTTTGGGGTGTTTTTTGGGGTGATTTCCGGGGATTTTGGGGTATTTTTGGGACCGTTTTTGGGGTGGTTTTGAAGACAATTTGAGGTTATTTTTGGGATGTTTTTTGGGGTGATTTCAGGGGATTTTGGGGTATTTTTGGGGCCATTTTTGGGGTGATTTTGAAGACAATTTGAGGTTATTTTTGGGATGTTTTTTGGGGTGATTTCAGGGGATTTTGGGGTATTTTTGGGGCCATTTTTGGGGTGATTTTGAAGACAATTTGAGGTTATTTTTGGGATGTTTTTTGGGGTGATTTCTGGGGATTTTGGGGTATTTTTAGGGTAGTTTTGGGGGTATTTTTGAGATTACTTTGAGGCTGTTTCGAGGGTACTTTCAGGTCGTTTTCAGGCTGTTTTTGGGGTGTTTTTGGGGGATTTTTGGGGATTTTGGGGTTGTCTTTAGGATATTACCAGGCTATTTTTGGGGTGGTTTTAGGCTGTTTTTGGGGTGATTTTGGGGCACCTGGATCTCGTTGA
>NW_024496882.1:0-224 GCF_017590055.1 Onychostruthus taczanowskii
CATTCCAGATCTGTCAGCAGAGCTGCCGGGGACGCTTCTCCCGGGCTGTGTTCATTGCAGCCACGCTGATGCTCTGCAAGAGGCATTTCCCTGGCGGTCCCTGTCCCCAGGGCTGGGGCTGGTCTGTACCCCGAGCTGCTCCCCACACCCCGATACTGAATTGGCAGCGGCCACCCAGGCAGAGTACAGCTGGCACGGCGGCACAGGCTGGCTCTGCCTGCAGG
>NW_024496883.1:0-224 GCF_017590055.1 Onychostruthus taczanowskii
GGGACAGTGGGGACACTGGGGACATTGCGGGCGTTAGGGACACTGGGGGATTGGGGACAGAGAAGGGACGCGAATGGCGGGGACATTGGGGACACCCAAGGACAAAGCGATGGGTGGGCGTGGCCGGGACCCTCGATCACCCTTGGGGACCCTTGGGGACCCCCACTGACCCCCGGGGACCCCCCAGTAACCCTCTGGTGTCCCCCAGTGACCCCCAGTGACCC
>NW_024496884.1:0-224 GCF_017590055.1 Onychostruthus taczanowskii
GGGGGGTTTGGGGGGATTTTGGGGGGGCTTTGAGGAGGATTTGGGGGGGCTTTGGCCTTTCAGAGCCCCGGGCTCCAGGTTCCCGCGCCCCCTCCCCAAAAGCCGCGCCCGCCCCGGGGGTCGCGCCCACCCTCGGTGGAGTCCGGCGTGGTCGAGGCCGTGGACGGAGCCTCCTCTGGGGGGGGGAACGGGGGGCGCGGGACCCCCGAGCTCGGTCCGGGACC
>NW_024496885.1:0-224 GCF_017590055.1 Onychostruthus taczanowskii
CCCCCCGCCTCCGCCGTCCCCGCGCCGCGGCAGCGCCGGCGGGCGAGGAGCTGCCCGCGCCCGGCCCGCCCGCACCGGGGATTATGCCAGCGGTGCGCGGGCATGCCGGCAGGCAGCGACCCGTAGGCAACGGCAGCCGCGGAGCCGCGGCGGCATCGGCAGCAGCAGCAGCGGGAGCCGCGGCCGCCGCGCCGGGAGCAGCCGGTGCGTGGCGGGGGGCGCTG
>NW_024496886.1:0-224 GCF_017590055.1 Onychostruthus taczanowskii
GCCACGCCCACACAGGTGAGCATAGCCATGCCCCCACAGGTAAGGCCACGCCCACGCAGGTGAGACAGGCCCCGCCCACAGAGGCGAGTGGCCACGCCCCCACACAGGTGAGATGTGGGAGCCCCAAAACACCTGGGGAGCCACACCCACTTTGGGGCTAAGCCACGCCCACTCTGAGCTCACCTGGGTACACCTGTGCAGGCCACGCCCACCCCGAGCTCACC
>NW_024496887.1:0-224 GCF_017590055.1 Onychostruthus taczanowskii
TTGGGGCAGTTTGAGGGGATTTTGGGGGAGAAATTTGGGAATTTTGGGGTGGATTTGGGCTTTTCTGGGGTTTTTGTGGTGTTTTTGGAGGCTTTCAGGGCGTTTTGGGAGTATTTTAGGGGCATTTCTGGGTGATTTTGGAGTCTCTGAGGTGTTTTGGGGTGTTTCACGGTGTTTTGGGGGGGATTTTTGGAGTTTTTTGGATGATTTTGGGATGTTTTGGG
>NW_024496888.1:0-224 GCF_017590055.1 Onychostruthus taczanowskii
ATCTGCAGGAGGGTCAGTGGGGGAGGCCTTTCCCTTCCAGCCTGGAGCAGCACATTTGGGAGGTTCTGCCTGCTTGTACCACATGTGCACATCCTCATTTTGGGGTAACTCAGGCTGGGAGGGGCGAGATCCCAGCCAGAGGGGGGGAGGGGAGCCCTCTGCCTGCCCTGGGGTGCAGGATGCAAATCCACCCTGGCAGTGCTGCATCTGCTCTCACCTGGTGA
>NW_024496889.1:0-224 GCF_017590055.1 Onychostruthus taczanowskii
AGAGGAGGAGGAAGAGGAAGATGAGGAGTGGGACCAGGACACGGCCATGGAGCTGGAGGGGGAGTGGGGGACCCCCCCCGAATCGGGGACACCCCCGGGCACCGGGACCCCCTTGGCCGTAGGGACCCCCCCGCGCAAAGGGACGCCCCCACCCCCGGGGGTGCTGCCGCGCGCCGGAACCCCCCCACCCACGGGGGTCCCCCCATCCCAGGGTGCTCCAGCCC
>NW_024496890.1:0-224 GCF_017590055.1 Onychostruthus taczanowskii
CAAATTTAAAGCGGTCAACATACTAGAGGAATACATTTTTCTAATTTAATATAATCTCTCTGAATGTTTTCAGGAGTTCGCTGATGACACAATGCTGGGAGGAGCAGCTGATCCCCCTGAGAGCTGTGCAGCCTTGGGAGGGACCTGGACAGGCTGGAGAGACAGGCAGGGTGGCTGAAGTTCATCAAGGGCAAGCACAGGGTCCTGCAGCTGTGCAGGAACAA
>NW_024496891.1:0-5333 GCF_017590055.1 Onychostruthus taczanowskii
TCCCAGCACAGGCTGCAGGCTGGATCACAAAGGTCACAACGCAAAAGGAGAGCAGTCACATTCTGAACTGCTTTCTCTTTAACTGTCTTGCATTCATGCAGGAAGGCCATGTGTATGATTTGTCTCAGATTCATACATTTTCCTGCACTGAGATGACACCAAATGGGATCTTGACCATCAGAGACTTCTGCTCCAGGGAAATCTTCTATATTACTCCCATTCCCAATTCTAACACCTCCTTCTCTTTCCCTATCAAGCTGATAGGTAAAAATAATCTTAAAGAGATGGAAAGAGAGTCGGTCCTCGTAGAGCAACACAAGTTCACCTTAGACCAAATCAAACAGAGCCAGGCTGTCCTTAATGACTACAATGTGACTGGTTTGGACCGTGGCCATTTGAGCCCCAATGGCCATCAGTACAGTAGAGAAAGCAAGACAGCTACCTTCACCCTCACCAACATAGTCCCCCAGGATAGCAGCCTCAACAAGGGCCAGTGGAACATCTACGAGTCTAAAAAGATGCCCACAAAGACCAAGGGCTGTACAACGACCTACGTAATTACGGGTGCTGTGCCTGGGAACACCTACATCGCTGAAGGGAGGGTCAACAGACCCAGCCACATCTGGTCGGCTGCCTGCTGCGAGGGGGACAAAAAACGCAAAGATGCTTGGGGGGCCATCGCTGAGAATGACAAGAACGAAGTGGAAGAGCTCAGTCTAGGGGAGCTGGAGAAGAGGTTGACCAAGCTCTACGGGGGAAAGGTTACTCTGTTCAACAATGCCTGTCCCCGGCAATAAGCTTCACATCCTCAATGAAAAAGGCTCAGTGCCTTTTCCTACATGTCACAGAATCACAGAATAGGTTGGTTTTCATGGGATCTTAAAGCCTTAATGATCATCTCATTCTGACCTACTCACCATGGGCACGGATGCCGTCCAGTACACCAGGTTATTCCAAGCACTCCCCAGCCCAGCCTTGAACCCTTCCAGGGATGGGGCAGTCAGAATATCTCTGGGTAACTTCTACTTGTACTGCACCCTCCTCAGGGTAATTTAATTCCTTACAATATCATACATAAGCAGCCCTCCATCAGTGTGAAACCATTTCCTCTTGCCCTGTCACTCCATACCCTTGTCCAAAGACCCTCTCCAGCCCTCTGAGAGATCCTTGAGGTACTGCACTCTCAGCAGTCTTCTCCAGGCTGAACATCCCCAGCTCCCACACCCTCTCTCCAGAGCAGACATGCTCCAGCCCTTGGAGCACCTTCATGGCCTCCACTGGACTCCACTGCAACAGCTTTGTATCCTTCTTGTGCTGTGGGCCCCAGAGCTGGAGGCAGCACTGCAGGTGGGGTCTCAGCAGAGCAGAGTAGAGGGGCACAAATGTCCTGTGCAGAGTCTGTGCTGCTTCCTTCTCTGCTGTGTTCCCAGCTCTGTCCCTCAGGGCACCTCCTCCTCTGCTCAAAGGCACAGAGATGTGGGCAGAGCCTCCAGCTGCTTTGCTTTGCTGCCCATCTCAGCAGAGAGCTCTCAGGAACGAGTCCTCTCCTACTTAGTTGTCCCAGGAGTGTGCAGCTGGCTTGTCCCTCACCTACATAGCAGGGCAGTGGCACCAGGGCACCTCAGGGTGCCCAGAGATCCTGTCTGGAGATCTCCATGCCTGGAGATACCCAAATGCCAACAATACGTGATTCTGGACAACCTGCTCTAGCTGCCCCTGCTGGATCCTGGAGTCTGGACTAGAAGGTCCTGAAAAGTCCCTCGAAAACTCCACAATTCAGTGATTCTGTGATCCTGGAACATATTTTTGCTTGCTTGCTTTTGAAACTGCACCTTGAGAGCAGCAGCTGTTGTATCAGACAGGCAGGCTTTGGCATCAGATACATGGAAAGCGTTGAGCAGCCAAAGCTGAATTCCTGTGATGCACTCCTTGGACACCTTCATTCTCTGCTCTGCTTCTGAAGCTTTTCTGCAGATTTATGGGAAACTGATTTGGGGAAATGTATTCAATGGCTGTCAAAGAACAATGTGTGCCACATCATGAAGTTTGCAAGAGCTCACAATAAAAGTTATTTGATGCAGTGCTGGATTGCAGGGTCACATCTTCTATAAACCACAAGTTGCTTCTCACTGAAATTTCTAGAACCACCAGTAAAGTCACAGTGCCCAGAGCATCCTTGCAGGACATTGGGTGTGCAAATGCAATCAGAGGATGTGCCAACATCCAAACCAGTGCCAGTCTCAGACAGCAGTTATTCTCATGTGAATGGCATGAACAAAGTGGGCCAGGGTGCCAACCGCTCACTTTCAGAGTGTCACTTTTAGAGGTGCCAGCATGGGACTGGACTTCTCAGCTCAGGAGCTGTTGTTCATTGTCCTGCTGGGTCTCACTGCTCAGCCAGGACCAACCTGTTTGGGGGCTGCACTAAAAGACAGGTTCTGGTGGAGGTGCAGAGCGAGGCAGCCCCATGCAGGTGTTTCCAGGTGTGCTGGTGTCCCAGCTGTGACCACAGCCAGCAGAGCTCCAGGCCTGCCTCAGCTGCATGAAATGCTGCACCCTGGGCCAGTGCAGCTGCCCTGAGCTTTGGAGAGCCCTACTGGGGCTGGCTGATGTGCTGCAGGATCCTGGGCAAAAGCCACCCCCAGCTGGGCCAGCAGCCAGAGGCCAGGCCCTTTCCCCAGGGGCAGTTCTGGGGGCTCTGCACACCGGAGCACAGGCCACCAGATCCCAGGGCAGACACGGGGCATGGCCTGGGGGCACCATGGAGTTCTGCTCCTGCTGCCTCCAGCTGCCTTGGGCACAGCAGCAAGAGCCTTGCCTTGTGCCAGCTGGGCTGCACAGACCCCTAGGAGAAGATTTTGCTTTTTAGAAGAACAAAGTGAGCACATCATGACTCTCACCCCTTTTGCTGGAGAGCTCCTGCCATCCCTGGTCCTCTGCCTAGATGGATTTTTTCTGCTGGGATCAAATGCTGACACAGCCCTTGATGGGATGAAAGCATCGGAGTGATTTCAGGCTGAGGCACCTCTGCAGACACCTCTGCTGTACCTCAGGGTACGGCTCCCTCTGACTTGCTCTCCCACCTCTGCCCATCGGCTGGGGCTTGAGACCACACTCATCCTCACCATTACTCCCACCATGTCCACTGCCCTCAATTTCCTGGCTCTGGAACCACTGGCTCATTGATCATGTCCATCAGTCCCTCCTTTGTGAACTTCCCAGGTTCTTCCCAGGACCTTTACTCATGGCAGTACCCAGAAATGCCCTGTCCTGCACAGCAAGCTCGTGAAACACCTGGGAAGCCCAACAGAGAAAGGAATCATCTGAGTCAATTCAGAATTGCCTTTCCCCAGTACTGCAATCATAACAGAGTTTACATTTCCCTGCATTTGCTTATTTTATTTATTAAGAAAAAACTCAAGCCTAGTCACCTTGAGAAATAACATCAAATATTTTAAGTAGAAGGGAGTGAAAGCATTGTGAATACCAAAACCTCCTCCCCAGATAGCCCAAAAATCCTCTGGATAAACACAAGTGCTGGCAGAACTCCTGGACAAACTCAATCTCAACCCTGTTTGGGAAATCCCACACATCTTCCTTCCTGGAAATCCTATAAAAATAGCCATTCTCAGACTATAGCAGAGGCATTAGAGAGTCCTCTGCCTCCTTGGTGGAAATGCCTTGCCTTCCACAGCAGGAGGTGAAATAGCTGGAAAACACAAAACAGAGGATCAGCCTGGCTGCTGTCTTCCCACAGGTCTTAGAGGTGCTTCCCACAGGAACCCAGCTTGGAGCTGAGCAGAGGGCTGCCCCAGCTGCACAAGCATGCTGCCAGGCACCTTTCAGCTGGGATGGCCTCTGCTCTCTGCTGAGCCTGCTGTGAATGGAGAATAGGGATGGAGCCCTTTGCTGAGCCCGGAGCTGCTCCCTGCCCACGGTGGGGTGGGAAGCACCTGTGTTCCCTGGGAAGATGCAGCTGCGCTGACATGGCCGGGTAATTTTGCAGTTTGCTCTGTGTCTGTCCATCTTTGGTGAGAGCTCTGGGCTCCAGTGTGTCACAGGGGTTTCAGCCACTAAGGAAAAATTATATTTGCTGGGAGCTGTGAGGAGACACTGCAAAGTGTTGGATCACGCAGCTGGCTTACCCCTTTTCCAATAACACCAAGGGTTCAGATTGCATTAAATGAACCCTTTGTCAAGTGCTGTTCTGCAAGAGAAGGAAACAAGAAAATCAAGCCATTTGCATAACCTGGCCTCTGCTGGGCAAATCTCCTTTGGTCCACCCAGAAGTATCTTTGGCTGCTCATTGGGAGGGCAGCCTGGGAGCTGCTTCCTGGTGCTTTGCCATCCCCTGGGCAAAGGAGATGCCATGCCCATCTGGGGATGGCATGGATGGATGATGCTGGATTGGACACATGGGAGCTACCAGATCTCTCTCATGTAGGCAGCAAATGTACTGTGTATGGTTATGCATGAAACATGTTCTGTTTGTGGCACTGCCAGGCCAATCACCAGCTGCTCCTCCAGGGAAAATGGACAACTCATCTCACCCTGCAGGGAGAGGCTTTTTCCTGGGAAATGATGATCAAAGACATGGGGGACATTCCCGAGTCTCACAGGAGGTCCTGCTGGGAGTTTTCTGTCTTAAATATGACCAGATGAGCGGCCCAGTGGATGAGGGGGGAGGCTGTGGAAGTGTCCACCTGGACTTCAACAAAGCCTTTGGCAGTCTCCCACAGCATTCTCCAGGAAAAGCTGTCAGCCCACGGCTTGGAGAGGTGCTCTCCTGGCTGGGTCAGGAGCTGTCTGGATGTCCAGGCCCAGAGAGCCTTGGTGAAGAGTGCCACATCCAGCTGGTGTCCGGCCACAAGCGCTGTCCCCAGGGAGCAGTGTCGGGCCTAGTCCCGTTTATGATCTTTACTAGTGATATGGATGAGGGGATCCTGGGAACTCTCAGCAAGATCATGGATGATACCAAGTTTGGTGGGCGACTCAGCCTGCTGCAGGGCAGGAAGGCTCTGCAGAGGGATCTGGACAGGCTGGATCCACGGGCCGAGGCCATGTCAGCAGGCAGTGCAGACAAAGGCCATGAAGCTGGTGAAGGCCCTGGAGGGAAGGCCTGTGAGGAGCAGCTGAGGCAGCTGGGGTTCTTTAGCCCAGAAGAGGCGGCTCTGAGAGATTATTTCTCTCTCCAGCTCCCTGAAAAGGGGGTGTAGCCAGGTGGGGGGTCAGAATTTTCTGCTGGACACCCAGGGAAATAATGAGAGGGCAAGGCCTCAACCTGCAGCAGGGGAGATTCTGGTGGCACATCAGGAGGAATTTCTTCACATAAA
>NW_024496892.1:0-224 GCF_017590055.1 Onychostruthus taczanowskii
TTTTCGGGGGTCTCTGACCCCAGCCTTCGGGAGGATCTGTGGGGGATCTGGGGGGTATTTTGGGGGGTATTTTCGGGGGTCTCTGACCCGGTGCCCCCCAGTGCCGGGCCCCCCCGAGGATCTGCGCGTGGAGCGCCTCGGGGACACCGCGCTGGGCCTCGAGTGGCGGCGGCCGCGGCACCCCAACGGCGTCCTGAGCGGCTACGTGCTCCAGTACCGGCTGC
>NW_024496893.1:0-224 GCF_017590055.1 Onychostruthus taczanowskii
CCCAGCCCACCATGTGTCCCACCCCTTGGCTCCCACCTCATGGGAAAAGAGAATCAGGAAAGCAAAAGCTCCCTTAGAACTTCACCTGGCCACTACTGTACAAGACAATGAAAATTGTTTGTTATAGAAGATTAGTGACAAAGGAATGCCAAGGACAATCTCTTTTCTTTATACGATGCAGGATTGGTTATGATCATAAAGGATGAGGAAAAGACTGAGGAACT
>NW_024496894.1:0-224 GCF_017590055.1 Onychostruthus taczanowskii
CCGCGCACCTGAGCCGGCCCCGCCCCGGCCCTGGACAATTCCCGCCCCTGGACAATTCTCGCCCCGCCCTTGTCCCGCCCCTGGCCCGCCTGGACCCTCGCTCTGCGCTGTGCGCGTCCGGCCCGAGGAGGGCGCTCTCGGCGGGGCCGGGCCGGAGCCGGCCATTCGCACCCGGCTCCTGCCGGGGTCCTGCACTGACTGCGGCCGGCGCGGGGCTCGGGGCC
>NW_024496895.1:0-224 GCF_017590055.1 Onychostruthus taczanowskii
TTTCCAGGCTGGCCCAGCACATCACCTACGTGCACCAGCACTGCCGGGAGCCGCCCAGCGCCTTCCAGCCCCTGGACATGAAACTCATGAGGTGGGTGGGAGCCCAAAATTCCCCTTTTCCACCCCAAAATCCACCTCTTTTCCCTAAATTCCCTCCTTCACCCCAAATTCTGCTTTTTTAGCCCAAATTTTCCCACAAAATTTCATTTTCCCCTCTACATCTC
>NW_024496896.1:0-224 GCF_017590055.1 Onychostruthus taczanowskii
TCACTGCCGAGTAAAAACGTTCCAGCTCTGACCGCGGCACGCAGCAACACCTCCAAGCCAAGCACCTGAAATCACCCTGCAACATCTGTCACTTCTATTCCATATTTCTATTTCTCCCAAAAGTTTAGTTTTATTTGTCAAGCTGGGTCCACGTCCCTGCACTTCATGGCACGCCCTGCCTTTGGGTGGTTTTCATTTTGGTGAAATTTTTAATTTTTTTTTTT
>NW_024496897.1:0-224 GCF_017590055.1 Onychostruthus taczanowskii
CCACGGCCCTGTGGGTCTCAGGGGGGGGGTCGCACCCGCTGCTGGTGCCCTACGACACGCTGACGGCCAAGGAGAAGGCGCGGGACCGCGAGAAGGCGCAGGAGCTGCTCAAGTTCCTGCAGCTGCACGGCTACGCCGTCACCCGGTGAGGGGGGAACCCCAAAAAAACCCCCCCGGGGGACCCCCAAACACCCGCCGGGAACAGCTGGAATCCCAGAGGGAAC
>NW_024496898.1:0-224 GCF_017590055.1 Onychostruthus taczanowskii
GTTTGGGGATAAAATGGGTCTGGGGTCGGGGTGAATTTGGGGAGGGGTCCGTGCCTGGTAGAAGCTGTAGCTCTTGGCGCCGTGCGAGGCGCCGTGCCAGGGCAGCGCGCAGTCCAGCACCAGCTCCTGCCCCTCCTCCACCCACAGCTGCCGCTCTGGGGGGGGGCAGGGCTGAGACCCCTCCCCAAATTACAGCCCGGCCCCCCCCACCCCCGGCTGAAGGG
>NW_024496899.1:0-224 GCF_017590055.1 Onychostruthus taczanowskii
AGCAGCACTGAGAGATGGGACAATCTAGCCCCAGTGTCTGAACATGTTTCCAGTTGGTCTGACTTCAGACTGGACAGACATTCCACTAGAAAAACACCTGGCCCGTGGTTATGTAGAAGTAACTGTTGTTGGACTCACCCGCTGCCAATATTTCCCAGTTCCGTGTATTTCATGGTGGGATTTTCCATGGTCCCCAGTCTCCCTGAGGGAAACAAAATGCAAGA
>NW_024496900.1:0-224 GCF_017590055.1 Onychostruthus taczanowskii
CCCCCAGCCCCCCAGCCCCCCTCACCGTCTCCACGCGGGGGGGCTCCCCCCGGGGGCCCAGGGGGGTCTCGGGCACCGGCTCGGTGCTGCCCGTGCCCCGCACCCGCAGGTCGTCCACGAGCACGGCCCGGCCCGGCATGGTGAAACCGAACTCCTGCTGGTACCTGGGGACAGGGACAGTGACACCTGGGGGACATGGGACACGGGGACACACGGGGACACAC
>NW_024496901.1:0-224 GCF_017590055.1 Onychostruthus taczanowskii
ATTTTTGGGGTCCCCAGGTGATTTTTTTACCCCCCCAAGATGGTTTTTGACCCCTCCAGGTGACTTTTTGGGACCCTCCCAGGTGTGTTTTGTCCCCCCCAGGTGACTTTTGGGGCTCCCCTGGTGATTTTTGGGATCCCCCAGGTGTTTTTTTTGACCCCCCCCAGGTGACTTTTGGGACCCCCCAGGTGATTTTTGGGACCCCCCAGGTGCTTTTTGACCCC
>NW_024496902.1:0-5244 GCF_017590055.1 Onychostruthus taczanowskii
AAAAAAATTCCACCACAAAACCCCAAATTTGGGGCATTTTTAGGGATTTTTAAGGGGTTTTTAGGGGTATTTAAGGGTGGGACCCCCCAAAAATTGCGCCCCCCCCACCAAAATTGTGGCCCCCCCCCAAAAAAAAATTTGGGGTCCCCTCCCCTGCATGCGCCTGTTTTGGAGGGTGGGAGGAATTTTGGGGGATTTGGGGGAGATTTGGGGGTTCCAGGGGGATTTTTGGGGTCACCTGGACCCTTTTTTAAGGGAATTCCTCCATTTTGGGAGGGTTTGGGGTCCCCCCCTTTGGAATTTTGGGGGGTCCCCAACCCTTCCCCAAACTGGGGGGATTTTGGGGACCCCCCTCTTTGTAATTTTGGGGGTTTCCCCCAGTTTGAGCCCCTTCCTTTGTTATTTTTGGGGTGATTTTGGGCAATTTTGGAGTCCCCAACCTGAGGGGATTTACGGACTCTTCCATTTTAATTTTTTGGGGGGGGTCCCTTTTCTGTGAGGAGGGGTTTGGGGCTAATTTGGGGGGGGTCCTGCCACCTTTTGGGGGGTTTTGGGGGTTTTGGGGTCCCCTTTTTTTCTTTTTTGGGGGAGCCCTTCCACTTTGGAGGGAATTTCTCCATTTTTGGGGGGTTTGGGGTCCCCTTTTTTTATTTTTTGGGGGAGCCCTTCCACTTTGGGGGGATTTAAAAGGATTTTGGGATTTTGGGGACCCCCTTGACCCCCCTCTCTTAATTTTTCCCGCCAAGATTCGGTACCGGAAGGACAAAGGGGCCCCTCCTGCGCCCCCCCCATTCCCACCTGTGAGGGGGCTGCAGGATTTGGCCAGCGGGGGGGTCCTGGCGGCCGCCATCCACTTCTACTGCCCCCAATCCCTGCGCCTCGAGGGTAAGGAGGGATTTTTGGGGGAATTTTGGGGGATTTGGGGTTTTTTTTTGGGGTTTTTTTGGGGTCCTGTGAAGGGAAGGGGGGCCCTGATGCAGGAATCCGCTAGGAGCCGCTGTGGTGAGGCTGGACTGGACCAATCTGAGGGGGGACATGGGGGGGATTCCATTGGGAAATCAGGTGGTTCCACGGGGAAGGTCTCAATGGGGGAACACTGAGGGTCTTTGAGGGCGTTTTTAGGGGAATTGTGGGTTTTTGGGGGGGGGGGGTTCTGAAGGGTTTTTGGGGTCTGTTTTGGGGTTTGACCACCTCCTCCCCCCCATTCTGGAATTTTCCAGTGATCCAGATCAGCCCAATCTGAGGGCGTCATGGGGGATCCCATGGGGAAAATGGGGGTCCCATGGGGACAGTTCCAATAGAGAAAGACAGGAGGGTCTTTGGGGGGGTTGTGTCTCAATGAGGGGGTCATGGAGGGGGGGTCCGAGGGGTTTTTGGTATCAGTTTTGGGGTGTAACCCCCCCCCCATTCTGGAATTTTCCAGTGATACAGACCAGCCCAACCTGAGGGCACCATGGGGGTGTCCTGAGTTGAAAACAAGAGGAAAACTGGGGGTCCCTAATGGGGAGATCCCAATGGGGGGTACAGGGATGTCACATAGAGGTGGCACCCCATGGAATGGGGGGGTTCTTGGAGGGTTTTTGGGGTACAACCCCCACTTTTTTCCTCTGGAATTTTCCAGAAATCCGCCTTGGGGCGCCGCTGGCGCTTCCAGACCGGCTGCACAACCTGGGGCTCGTGCGCGATTTTGGCGCCCGCCACCTCCGCACGCGCTGCCCGCTAGCCGTGGAGGACCTGCTCTACATGGCGCCGGCCCTCAAGGTAAAAACTGGGAGAAAGTGGGTTATACTGGATTAAATTGGGCAGGGATTGGGTGAAAGTGAGAGAGAGTGGGGGAAATTGAGAGAGACTGGGCGTGAAGGGAGACAATGAGGGCAATTGGAGCAATGGGGCAGCATGGCGGCCCCCCTGAGGGGGAAACTGGGGAAAACTGGGGGAAACTGGGTTAAACTGGGGGAAACTGGGTAAAATGGGAGAAATTTGGTGACCTGGAAGGGAATGGAGGCAATGAGGGCAATGGGGCAACATGGCAGGCACCCTGAGGGGGAAACTGGGGAGAAATTGGGTTAAACTGGGTTAAACTGGGCAGGGATTGGGTGAAAGTGGGAGGGAGGGGGGGAAATTGAGAGAGACTGGGCGTGAAGGGAGACAATGAGGGCAATTGGGGCAATGGGGCAACATGGTGGCCGCCCTGAGGGGGAAACTGGAGAGAAACTGGGGGAAACTGGGGGAAACTGGGATAAACTGGGTAAAATGGGAGAAATTTGGTGACCTGGAAGGGAATGGAAGCAATGAGGGCAGTGGGGCAAAATGGCAGCTACTCTGAGGGGAAAACCAGGAGAAACTGGGGAGGAAACTGGGTTAAACTGAGGAGAAACTGAGATAAACTGGGACATACTGGGAGAAACTAGGAGAAATTTGGTGAACTGGGAGGGAATGGAGGCAATGAGGGCAATGTGGCAACATGGTGGCCAGTCCTGAGGGGGATATTGGGGAGAAACTGGGTTAAACTGGGGATAAACTGGGATAAACTGAGAGGGACTGGGATAAACTTGGAGAAACTGGAATAAACTGGAGAAACTGGGATAAACTGGAGAAACTGGTCAAACTGGATGAACTGGGAGGGACTGGGAGCAAATGGGAGGGACTGGGAGCAGTGAGGGCAATGGAAGAACATGGCGGCCAGTCCTGAGGGGGAAACTGGGTTAAACTGGGTTAAACTGGGGGAAACTGGGAGAAATTTGGTGAACTGGGAGGGAATGGATGCAATGAGGGCAATGGCGCAAAATGGCGGCCGGTTCTGAGGGAGAAGCTGAGAGAAACTGGGTTAAACTGGTATAAACTGGGAAGGACTGGGGGAAACTGGGAGAAACTGGGGGAAACTGAGAGGGAATGGAGGCAATGAGGGCAATGGGGCAACATGGCGGCCAGTCCTGAGGGGGCATTGGGAAAAACTGGGGTAAACTGGGCAGTGACTGGGTGAAACTGGGAGGGACTGGGATAAACGGTGAGAAACTGGGAGGACCTGGGTTAAACTGGGGGAAACTGGGAGAACTTTGGTGAACTGGGAGGGAATGGAGACCATGAGGGCAATGGCGCAAAATGGCGGCCAGTCCTGAGGGGGAATTGGGAAAAACTGGGTTAAACTGGGCAGAGACTGGGTGAAACTGGGAGGGACTGGGATAAACGGTGAGAAACTGGGAGGAACTGGGTTAAACTGGGAGGAATTTGGTGAACTGGGAGGGAATGGAGGCAATGAGGGCAATGGGGCAAAATAGCGGCCAGTCCTGAGGGGGAAACTGGGTTAAACTGGCTTAAACTGGGATGAACTGGGGAGAAACTGGGCAGAGAGTAGGTGAAACTGGGAGGGACTGGGACAAACTGGGACAAAAATGGCGGCCACCCTGAAGGGGGAAACCGGGAGAAACTGGGTTAAACTGGGGAGAAACTGGGTGAAACTGGGAGGGACTGGGAGAAACTGGGAGAGACTGGGATAAACGGTGAGAAACTCAGTTAAACTGGATTAAACTGGGGGAAACTGGGAGAAATTTGTTGAACTGGGAGGGAATGAGGGCAATGGCGCAAAATGGCGGCCAGTCCTGAGGGGGAAACTGGGTTAAACTGGGTTAAATTGGGGATAAACTGGGCAGAGACTGGGTGAAACTGGGAGGGACTGGGATAAACGGTGAGAAACTGGGAGGAACTGGGGGAAACTGGGGGAAACTGGGAGAAATTTGGTGAACTGGGAGAAATTTGGTGAACTGGGAGAAATTTGGTGAACTGGGAGAAATTTGGTGAACTGGGAGGGAATGGATGCAATGAGGGCAATGGCGCAAAATGGCGGCCGGTTCTGAGGGAGAAGCTGAGAGAAACTGGGTTAAACTGGTATAAACTGGGAAGGACTGGGGGAAACTGGGAGAAACTGGGGGAAACTGAGAGGGAATGGAGGCAATGAGGGCAATGGGGAAAAATGGCGGCCACCCTGAAGGGGGAAACCGGGAGAAACTGGGTTAAACTGGGGAGAAACTGGGTGAAACTGGGAGGGACTGGGAGAAACTGGGAGAGACTGGGATAAACGGTGAGAAACTCAGTTAAACTGGATTAAACTGGGGGAAACTGGGAGAAATTTGTTGAACTGGACGGGAATGGAAGCAATGAGGGCAATGGGGCAACATGGCGGCCAGTCCTGAGGGGGCATTGGGAAAAACTGGGTTAAACTGGGCAGTGACTGGGTGAAACTGGGAGGGACTGGGACAAACTGGGAGAAACTGGGTTAAACTGGGGGAAACTGGGAGAAATTTGTTGAACTGGGAGGGAATGAGGGCAATGGCGCAAAATGGCGGCCAGTCCTGAGGGGGAAACCGGCATGAAACTGGGTGAAACTGGGAGGGACTGGGACAAACTGGGACAAACTGGGAGAAACTGGGTTAAACTGGGGGAAACTGGGAGAAATTTGTTGAACTGGGCGGGAATGGAAGCAATGAGGGCAATGGCGCAAAATGGCGGCCAATCCTGAGGGGGAAACTGGGTTAAACTGGGTTAAATTGGGGATAAACTGGGCAGAGACTGGGTGAAACTGGGAGGGACTGGGTTAAATTGGGGGAAACTGGGAGAAATTTGTTGAACTGGGCGGGAATGGAGGCCATGAGGGCAATGGGCCAAAATGGCGGCCAGTCCTGAGGGGGAATTGGGAAAAACTGGGTTAAACTGGGCAGAGACTGGGTGAAACTGGGAGGGACTGGGATAAACTGGGAGAAACTGGGAGAAACTGGGGGAAACTGGGAGAAATTTGGTGAACTGGGAGGGAATGGAGGCCATGAGGGCAATGGGCCAAAATGGCGGCCACCGTGAGGGGAGGAATTGGGATAAACTGGGGGGACTGGGGGGATACTGGGGGATACTGGGAGCCCCCCTGACCCCCTCCGTGCCCCCAGTTGAACGTGGGGGCTTTCCTGGCCGAGCTGTTCCTGTGCTTCGAGGTGCTGAGACCCCCCTTTGTCACCCCCCGGCAGCTGGAGGGGGGCTCAGGTACGGGGGGGGACCCCAAATTTGTGGCTCCAATTTGGGGTGACTTGGGTCAGTTTTGGGTGGGATTTGGGGCGATTCTGATCAAATTTGGGGTGATTTGGGATGACTTGGGTCAGATTTGGGGTGACTTGGGTCGATTTAGATCAAATTTGGGGGGATTTGGGATTATTTGGAGTGATTTGGGTCAGATTTGGGATGATTTGAGGTAATTTAGGT
>NW_024496903.1:0-224 GCF_017590055.1 Onychostruthus taczanowskii
CTTTGGCTTCTTTTATTGATCAATGGCCATTTTGGTTCCTATGTGTTGTCACAAGCGCTCCAAGCAGAGGCTCCTAAACATGTTCTGAGCAGTCACTAGTCATGATGAAAGCAGGAAGGATGGGAGTCACTTAATCCTCATATTGCAGCCATCTGGCTCAGCAGGGAATTTGTCCATACTGGTGTTGTTTAGCTTCTACCTTCAGATGTGTTCAGAAGATTAAG
>NW_024496904.1:0-224 GCF_017590055.1 Onychostruthus taczanowskii
TCCCTGGGGTCACTGGGGGTCCCTGGGGGGTCATTGTGGGGTCCCTGGGGGTCCCTGGGGTCCCTGGGGGTCCCTCTGTCCGTCCTGGGGGTTCCCGTGCTGGATTTGGGTGGGGGGGGGACACACAGATGTGGCAGCACCGCCTTGGCCCCGCCCCCTCACCGAAGCCCCTCCCCTCTCTGACCACGCCTCTTTTGTCACCGTGACCACGCCCCCTCCGCGCT
>NW_024496905.1:0-224 GCF_017590055.1 Onychostruthus taczanowskii
CCAGCCCCCCAAGTGCCCCCCAGGTGTTTCCCAGCCCCCCCAGGTGCCCCCCCCGCTCACCGTAGACCACCAGCACGTAGGTGTCGCGGGCGTGGCCGTGGGCGTTGCCCACCTGGCAGGTGTAGGTGCCGTTGTCCTGCGGCGCCAGCGCCGGCAGCGTCAGCCGCTCGCCCTCGGCGCGCGCCCGCGGCGGCAGCGACTCGTTCCCGCGGCTCCAGGCCACC
>NW_024496906.1:0-224 GCF_017590055.1 Onychostruthus taczanowskii
TGGGTGGGGTTTAAGGGGAGTGGGTGTGGTTTAACAGGAATGGGTGGGGTTTTCCCGAAGTGGGCGGGGTTTCCCGCAGTGGGCGTGGTCCGGGCGGGGTCAGCGCTCCTCCAGGAGCGGCCGCAGCGCCCCCGAGGCCCCGAGCAGGGCCCGGCCCAGGGCGCGGCACAGCGCGGCCAGCAGGCGCAGCAGCTCCCTGCAACGGGGAGGGTCAGAAACTCACC
>NW_024496907.1:0-224 GCF_017590055.1 Onychostruthus taczanowskii
AGGGTGCTTGTGGTTTGGGAGGGTCACTCCCAGAAGATTCTGTGAGGGTCTGGGTTTATGTCCCCCATCCCCAAGGGGCTTTTTCCTTTCTTCATTTCCATTTCCATCATTTTTTCCCTCAATTTCACAACCCCCCGTTTGTGCCTTGATCATCCTGGGGAGCAGGTGAGCAGGGAACAGGCTGGGGGAAGCCCAGAGTGGGGGAAGCAGTGGTGAGGGGTCTG
>NW_024496908.1:0-224 GCF_017590055.1 Onychostruthus taczanowskii
CCCCCCGGCCGGGCCCTGAGCCCCCCGGCCACGCTGCAGGGGACACCGATGCCAAAGTCCCCCCGAGTCCCCCCGCGGCCCCCCCCGAGCAGCAGGAGGAAGAGGAGGCCGTGGGGGGGGTCGCACCCAGCCCCCTGCCCGCTGCGGGGGCTCAGCCGGGGCCTCCTCCTGAGCCCCCCCGCCCTGCGCCCCCCAAACTCAGCCAAGTGCCTCCTCCCGCCGCC
>NW_024496909.1:0-223 GCF_017590055.1 Onychostruthus taczanowskii
CCCCGCCCCGCCCGGCGCGCCGCCCAATCAGCGCGCGGCCTGGGGCGCCGCGCGGCTCAAATCCGCCCGCCACCACGGCGCGAGCGCCTGCGATTGGCCGCGCGGGCTGCCCGTCACATCCCCCTCCCACGGCCGCGGCGCAGCGGCGACCAGCGGCCCCCGGGAGCGGCCCCGCCGCGCCGCCAGCCCGCCAGGCGGGGAGGCGAGCGGCCTTAAAGGGCCC
>NW_024496910.1:0-223 GCF_017590055.1 Onychostruthus taczanowskii
CCTGGAGTGATTGGAAGAGAACTGCCTGACACAGCTGGAAAGTGAGACAGCCAGGGAAGCTGTCCTGCTGGACTTGCTGTTTGTGAGCAGAGATGGACTGGTAGGGGTCGTGACCGCTGAGGCCATCTGGACACAGCGATGATGAAGTGACAGCTTTTGATACTGGAGAAGTAAGGAAAGAGGACAGCAGAACTGCCACCCTGGGCTTCTGGAGGGCAGACTT
>NW_024496911.1:0-223 GCF_017590055.1 Onychostruthus taczanowskii
GGGGTGAAATCCCGAAATTCGGGGGGAAACACAAAATTGGGGAGGAAACCCGAAATTGGGGGGAAATCCCAAAATTCGGGGGAGAAACCTGAAATTGGGGGGGAAAACCCGAAATTGGGGAGGAAATCTCAAAATTGGGGGGGGAAACCCCAAAATTGTGGGGGAAACCCCAAAATTGGGGAGGGAATCCCAAAATCTGGGGGGGGAGAAATCCCAAAACTGG
>NW_024496912.1:0-223 GCF_017590055.1 Onychostruthus taczanowskii
CCATCCGCACCCACCGGGCTGTGCGGGGCCGCCGATCCGCCCCCGCCCTGGCAGCGCGGAGCGGGCGCTCACCCCGGCAGCGGGACCGGCTCCGTCCCGGCTCCGCCGCGCAGGAAGCGGAACTGGCGCGCGGCGGAAGCGGGAGGCGCCCGGATGTGCGCGGGGCCGGGCTCGGGGGAACCGCCGGCCCCGAGCGGGCCCCGGGCAGCGCCGAGCTCCGCGG
>NW_024496913.1:0-631 GCF_017590055.1 Onychostruthus taczanowskii
TGTGACTGCTGCTCCCCGCTTAGAATGTTTGAAAGCCACATAGATTTTCTTCACCCTGGCAAGGTGGGTGAGAAGCTCCATCACATCATCAGCATGGGCTGTGTACTCTGCCTCTCCAAATCCTGCAAAAGATGTTTTAAATTATCTTCTGACCACTGCCACCAAGACTCAACATAGCTGCTACATTAATTTGCATAGAAAAAAAATGCAAGTGTAATTAGTAACTGCTTTCTCTTTTGAGTCTCCGAAAACCACCCCATGCAGTGCGTGCTGAGTGTTACTGGAACTGCCAATTTGCAATGAGACTTCTGGTCTCAGGTTAAACCAGAAAAAGAATGGGTTTATAACAAATTCAGTGATTCTACAGAATCAAATTCTTCAGTCCATTGCTGTTGGCCTGAGCAATTCCCATGTGTGTTCAGCATCACACACAGCTCAGGGAAAAAGACAGAGCTTCACTCTGCCACAGCTAGCAGATTATAATTGACTAATGAGTCAGGTATCTTCTCATTGTCCGAACTTTTACCACAAGTCAGTCAAGTTTTTTCACATATCAGTTCTTTTCCCAGTGTGCTCACATGTTTCACCACTTGCATGCTGGTTTCTTCAGCCCGTAGCCTGTCTGTAGCAA
>NW_024496913.1:649-5244 GCF_017590055.1 Onychostruthus taczanowskii
TTTGTCTGCTATTTCTTTACAGGGCCCTTACAGGAAAAACAGAACACATGGTATAAAAGTGGTATAAAACCTTGTGTAGGTTCTACAAACTCTAGAATGTGTCTGTGTACTGACCTTGATTCACTCCCAAACTCACATATCATTAAAATCTTTAAACTTACATTTCAAGAATATTGGCAATATCAAGAGCTGTCTAACTTTATAAGGTAATACACAAGAATAAGTTAAAGGTCATACATACACTAGGACCTTTACAAAATCAACAGCTATACAATTCCATCAAGAGCCATACAACTTTAACAACATTAACAATGATACAGCTTCATTAACAGCTCTGTAATTCCAAGTTATAACCCTTTTTCAAATACACAGCCAGCATTTATGGAACAGATTCACATCACTCTGAACACAACCTTAATACTAGGTAAATTATAGCATCTCATCTAAATCTTTATCTGCAGAAGATTATATTATTGATTCTCAAATTAACTTCTCTAATCTCCATAGCATATCAGGAAAACTCTCATCCATCCCTTGCTTTGATCTACACACTTTCGTAGTTCAGGTGTCTGCTGTTTCCCTGGACTCCCATATTTTAATTAAAAATGTCAGAGGGGATGTTAGCTCCCAAGCCATCTCCTTCCAAATAAATAAAGTGCCCAGCCTCACTCTAATTCTTTAGAAGCAAATAAGCAAAGTGTGTAACATCCGCTCCTCATATCTGGCACCAATCTTCTTGGGGGTACTGTCTCATAAGTTGTACAGACTTCTAGGCTCTCAGGTCTGTTTGGCTATAACTCCTATGCCTTTCTAGGCTCTTGGTTTGCCTTTAGGCTCTTCGCCTGCCTACTCAGTTCTTCAGGATCTCAGGTTCTGATTGTCCTTCCACCTCCTATTCTCTATTATCCTGCTCTCTTTTCCATTCTTTTCAAGTCTCCCAGAGCAATCTCCAGGTGGTAGCCAAATCTGCAGCCACCTTGTCCCCTTTTGGCACCACATCTCATAGTGTTTCCCCAACTCCTTTCCATGCTCTAACACTAAAAGCAGTACTTGCATCACTCTCAAAATCTGGTGACTGTGTCCAGAGTACAACACCACAAAGAATATAGTCAGTACTCTCAATGCCTTTTCTTTCCAACAAAGCATTCCTTGGAGATAAACCAATCTGTTCTTCACTTGATACCTTAATCCCCATTGTGCCCCCAGTGGCTCACCTGCACTCCGGGTGCCAGGAGAGGTCAGGTCCCGAGCAGGCAGCGTCCCCCTGCTGCTCAGGCTACGCTGGGCTCTGGCTGCAGCTGAATCCTGAACATCAGAGGCACGAGATCTCACAGTCGATTCTGCTGGGATAGACAAAATAACACCATACAACTCGAGAAGGTTTCAAATGCCTGTCCCTTCTTCTTCAGCACAGCCTCTGATCCCCTTCACCTTACCTGCCTTACCCCTGTGTGCCCTCTGTCCGTGACACAGTGGCAAAGTCCAGACAGCCATGATACACAAAATAATACCATACAATATCAGAAGGATTCAAGCAGGTCTCCTTTCTCATTCTTCTTCAGCACAGCCTCTGATCCCCTTCACCTTACCTGCCTTACCCCTGTGTGCCCTCTGTCCCCTCTGTGACTGGTCACTACACCTGGGCACTCCAGGTCTCATTGCCTTCAGTGCTGGTCACCTGCTCTGTGCAGCTGGAGCTCATCAGGGATGAGGCTCAGCCAGAGCTCCACTCCCAGTCACCACAAACTGTACCTACCACACAGTGCAAAGGTGACCAGCTACCCTTGGCTTCTCTGGATAAATAAAACACTCCTTAGTAACTCACTTCAAAGTGCAGTTGACTTTAAGCTAAAAAATAGCCAGGCTATAAGGAAAGTGGTAGTAACACTGCTGGCTGGTGGTGTATGAGTTACTGGCAAGCAAATTTGTAATTCATTAATCAGGCTCAAGATAAAGCAGAAACTTCCTGACACTACCGAAACTGAAAGTAGTTTTTCCTGTATGTTACTGATCGTTTCATTTCCCCCTCAACTCCCACAAAGGAAATTTCCACTTCCAAAATTAACATTTATTTGGGGTTTTTTGGCTTGACTCAAAAAGATTCTTGGCATAGAATTGTGGGTCCTGCTTAATTCTGAATGTGAGCACCACACTCAAAACTCTCAAAAACTTCACAATGAGCACTCATTTTCTCTACACTGTTACAGGTATTGCTCTGATCTCTTGTCATATTCACTGTAAGTTAGGTCCTGCAGAGAGCATTAGTGAACACAGAACCTGAGGCACAGCACATACAAGGTGGATTTTTTTAAAACTGTACATACAGAGCAGTAGTGGGAGCCACTGAAACATAAACCATGCCCTAACATGGAAAGAATTCCCAGATTCCTACAACTGGCACATGGAATTAAGAATTCCTTGAAAAACTCAATTATGTTCCAATTAAGAAATCAAGATGATCAATCAGGCAATTTTCAGTGAGCAGGTATTTATTCAACTACATACCTCAGGTCATTAAAGGATATTTTGACAATACACTAACAAGTTGCAACAGAGACATCACAGAAGCATTTAACCTGCTATTGGGACAAGCAGCCCCTACCAAACAAACAATTTAAATAACTGTCATCAGCCAGCCAGCTTGCTCAGGAAATCAAAGAAAAGGTTTATAAAGTTCTGCAGCTGCAAACCTCCAACACCTCACACAGTGGTGGGGTCTGTGAGAAGCCAACTGCAAGAACGTGGAGCACAAAGCTGCATCTGACATCAACCTACTGATCAGAATCACAAACAAGCAGAAGAGGAAGACAGGCATGTTGCAGAATGCCACTGGTGCCACAAAGGAGCAAGGATCCTACCCCAGGACAGCACAGAAGGAGCTGTAAACTTTGTGTATTAGAGGTACAATTACATGACAGCTAAAAACATTTACAAACTCTGATGGTGTAACTTAATGTGCAATTTGATTCTAGCAACCAATTGTTCCCTACTGAATTCACCCAAGCATTAGGAAACACCAAAATTGTCAAACACTGGCTTTGGTCTAATGAAGGGATAGAAATGTCAACATCCATAAAATTGTGTGCAGCTTCCAAAGGTGCTAAGTCCCCACAGCTCCTACTGACTTCACATGGTACTGAGACTCTTCAGCTCCTCAAGGAAAAACCAAACCCAAGAGTTCCAGAACATGAAGTTGCTGAGAAAGCAAGCACTGTTGTGCAATGTTTTTGTTCTACTGCAGTTTGATGGCTGCTCTCCTTGTGTCTTTGTGGTCCCCCCAAATACTCATCCCAAGACTTAGATTCTGTACTTCACTTGATGCTCCCTCACTCCCTTTCTCCCCAAGGGCAGGGGAACAAAGTGAGCAATGCTCCTGCTCTCCCTCTCCAAAGAGATCATGTTCCAACATCTCAACTTTGAGCCTACAGCCAGCACTTTCCTTAAGAAGAAAAATGCCACAGAAAGAATGAAAACAACAACATCATACCCAACTCACTGAAAGTCCTGCTAACACCAACAGCAGAAGATGGCTCCCAGGTAACCCAATGGTGTGAGCCTCGTTTCAGCTGCTCCCAGGTTAACATTCCCACCTCATCAGCCTCCTTCCCCCTTCACCAAATGATGACTTCAGACAAGCAAAAGCCCTTCTACCCCTGCACTCACTATCCCACTCAGAGAACAATGAGCCTCTTCCCAAATGCCCACACAGGAGACATTCCCAGCAGCACCCAGCCTGCCCCACCATCGAGCTGTCCTCACTGCTCCTTGCAGCTTCTCATGGAGGGAACTGAGGGAACATCTCTGCCACGTGCACCCACACAGCACAAAATCCCACCCACACAGCACATTCCAAACCCACTGTGAAGATACACAGATAAATCTTCTTACCTGTGCCTGTCCGTATGGGGGAAGCCATATGGTGATGAACAAGAATGGGAGGTGACAATTTCTTCTCAGCTGTACAGTGACAGCTCTCTATGAATTGCAACCTTTTATAAGAAATACAAGAACAGAACTGGAGAAAATCCAAACACAAGGCACTCACACACTGAGACAGACTAAAGAACACAATTTCACAAACAACAGAGTGCAGGACAACATCACCTGATTGACTGAACAGGCCAGAAATCCATCAATAATTTCAATAACAGCTGGTGGACAGACAGGGTCTCAAGATTCTGAGCCCATCTGCAAAGGAGCACTATCTCATCACTGGTCCCTACACATCCTGCAAGCATGAGCAGCATCTGGCTCCTAAACCATCACTTTCTGAAAGTCCTTCCTTTACAGCCTGGTCTTCTGCTGTAGAGGTACTGAGCACAGCACACGTTGGTGGTGATATCTTCAAAATCTGAGCTAAGCTGAAAATTAAAGATGTTTTCCCTGATTCATTGCAAAAACATTAAAACTCATCTGATTAAACATGAATCGGCATCCCGGCACCTCTGAATCCTGCAGAAGATTTTTTAAGTTACCTTTTGACTGCTGCAACCAAGAGGAAAGTCAGCTGCTAAATGAATCTGGGGGAAACAAAACCCTAGTTTTAAAGGCTAACACAGAGGAAGCAATAAATGCTTTCACTTTTGATTCTTGGA
>NW_024496914.1:0-223 GCF_017590055.1 Onychostruthus taczanowskii
ATCACAGAGCAGGCTGTGACATCATGGTATTTTCGTATGATGTTATAAAGTGGGCTGTGAGCTGAAAGTGTGTGCTGTGACATTCCAGAGTGGCAGTATGGCATCACAGAGAGGATATCGTGACATCACAGAGGGGGTTGTGACATCACAGATCTGTATGTGACATCATAGAGTAGGGTATATGGCCATAGAGCAAACTCTGCCATCATAGAGGGTGGCTCTG
>NW_024496915.1:0-223 GCF_017590055.1 Onychostruthus taczanowskii
TTCCCTCTGCCCAGCTTTGCCCTAAACTCTAAAAATGACAGGAATATTAATCCCTTAAACATCCCTCAGCAGCTCAACACCTTGATCAACACCCAGGAGGAAATGAAATGAGAGGCACTGATCCAGATACGGGAATCAGCAGCTCTGTGGGGTGGCTGTTAGCTCACGGTGACACCAGCACCAAAGGGACTCAGCACCAGCAGAGTCCACCCTGCACTGGACT
>NW_024496916.1:0-223 GCF_017590055.1 Onychostruthus taczanowskii
TTGAAGGGACTACTTTTTGTTTGTTTTGAATTACTTGGCTAAATGTGGCACATGTTAAAATGCTGCAGACATGCCATTCATTTTAGAGTTGCCAACTGCAAAGGAGGGAAGCATTTTTTGTGCTTAAAAAAGTAAAGTATTGGAAAGTGCTTTTGTTTAGAAGGATAGAATATGTGTAATAGATGCTAGCTGGGGACTTATAATTAATGAATTATTTGCTGTA
>NW_024496917.1:0-223 GCF_017590055.1 Onychostruthus taczanowskii
AAACCAGTTTAATTTGCCCCAAACCAGCTTAAATCTCCCCAAACCACTTTACACCACCTCAAACCAGTTTATTTTGCCCCAAACCAGTTTAAATCACCTCAAACTGGTTTAAATCACCCCAAACCAGTTTAAATCCCCCCGAAACCAGTTTAAATCCCCCCAAACCGGTTCAAATCCCCTCAAACCAGTTTAAATCCCCCCCAAACCGGTTGGAATCCCCCCA
>NW_024496918.1:0-223 GCF_017590055.1 Onychostruthus taczanowskii
CAAATCCCAAATTTTCCCACTCTGGATGTCCAAATTCCCGAATTGTGCCACTGTGAATCCCCAGATCCCAGCAGCACATTCCAGGTGTTCCCCGGGTGTGAATTCTCTCCGGAGTGTCCAGATCCCAGAATTCCACAGGCTGGAAAAGCCCTCCCGGATCGCTGAGTCCAAACTGATCCCAGCCTTGAATGGAATTCCTGGAATTCCTTGGACACTCAGGGAT
>NW_024496919.1:0-223 GCF_017590055.1 Onychostruthus taczanowskii
CCCTGCCATGTCCTGGCCCTGTCCCCAGTGTCACCTCAGTGTCCTGGCAGCGTCCCCATGTGTCACTTGCGGTGTCCCCAACGTCCCCTCGGTGTCCCCAATGTCCCAGCAGTGTCCCCGCGTTGTCCCCAACATCCCCACAGTGTCCCCAACATCCCCACGGTGTCCCCAATGCCCCCATCGCTGACCCCAACACCCCCATCACTGTCCCCTCGGTGTCCCC
>NW_024496920.1:0-223 GCF_017590055.1 Onychostruthus taczanowskii
TGGTGGGGATGGTGGGAATGGTGGGGATGTGGGAATGGGGGAATATTGGGGATGGGGGGGAATGATGAGGATGGACGGATTGGTGGGCATGCTGGGGATGGTGGGAAGGGGGGAACGGTGGGGGTGGTGGATTGGTGGGGATGTGGCAGTGGCGGAATATTAGGGATGGGGGGAATGACGGGGATGGAGGGGATGGAGGGATTGGTGGGCATGGTGGGGATGG
>NW_024496921.1:0-223 GCF_017590055.1 Onychostruthus taczanowskii
CGGGGGCGGCAGCGCGGGAGCGCCCGGACCGCTGCCGTGTCCCCGCCTCCCTTCCGCACAGCTGTAAATAACCAAAACACGGACAGAAATATGGAAAAGTGAATATACACTGTAGATATAACATTTAAATTAAATAAATATAAATAAATGAAACATGCAACATAAATATTGTATTGTACTAGAAGATATTAGAATGTTTAATATCCATTATATGTTTATATAA
>NW_024496922.1:0-223 GCF_017590055.1 Onychostruthus taczanowskii
CCGCCCGGCCGCTGGCGGCGGCCCCTCAGGTGTGCGCGGAGCGGAGCGGGGCGGCGCTGCGCTCCCCTCGCTGTCTGGCCCGGCCGCCGCAGCTGCTCGGCGGGCCTGTCACGTGGGGCAGCGGCGCTGCGGTCTGTTCTCTGCCACCTGCCCCGGAGCGGGAGCCCGGGCCGGCCATGGGGCCGCCGCCGCGGCGGGCGCCCGCTCCACTCCCGGCTCCCCG
>NW_024496923.1:0-223 GCF_017590055.1 Onychostruthus taczanowskii
AGGGGCCCGGGCGGCCTCGGGGCCGGGGCGCCGCGGGCCGAGCAGGGGCTGCAGGAGGGGGCGACCGGGCCAGGCTCCACCACCCGCAGGGGCCCCCCGGAGCGGAGCGGTACCTCCTCGGCGCCGGGCTCCTGCGCGGCGGCCGTGGCGGAGGATGTGGAGGCGCGGGGCTCCTCGCCGGGGCCCGGGTCCATGTTGAGCTCGGCGGGCGCCGGAGCCGCGG
>NW_024496924.1:0-2966 GCF_017590055.1 Onychostruthus taczanowskii
AAGGAGATTTGGGATCCTTTCAAGGGGTTTTGAAACCCTCCAAGGGGATTTGGGATCCTCTCAGGGGGGTTTGGGATCCTTTTGAGGGGGTTTTGGACCCCTCTGAGGGGATTTTGGGTCCTCTCAAGGGGATTTTGGATCCATTCAAGGAGATTTTGGATCTCTTCAAGGGGGTTTTGGATCCCTTCAAGGAGATTTTGGATCTCTTCAAGGGGGTTTTGGATCCCTTCAAGGAGATTTTGGATCTCTTCAAGGGGGTTTTGGATCCCTTCAAGGAGATTTTGGGTCATTCCAAGGGGGTTTGGATCCTTTCAAGGAGATTTTGGATCTCTTCAAGGGGGTTTTGGATCCCTTCAAGGGGATTTTGGGTCCTCTCAAGGGGATTTTGGATCCTTTCAAGGGGCTTTGAAGCAATCCAAGGGGATTTTGGACCCCTCCGAGGCACTTTCAGACCTTTCCCAGGGGATTTGGGGTCCATCCAAGGGGATTTGAGGCAATTCAAGGGGATTTGAGGTCACCCCAGGGGGTTTTGGGGTCCTCCGAGGGGGTTTTGGGTCCATCCGAATTGATTTTGGGTCATTCCGAGGTGATTTCGAGCCATTCCAAAGTGATTTTGGGTCATTCCAAGGTGATTTTGGCCCTTCCGAAGTGATTTTGGGTCCTTCCGAGGGGATTTTGGGTCATTCCGAGGTGATTTCGAGCCATTCCAAAGTGATTTTGGGTCATTCCAAGGTGATTTTGGGTCCTTCCGAAGTGATTTTGGGTCCTTCCGAGGTGATTTTGGGTCATTCCGAAGTGATTTTGGGTAATTTTGAAATTATTTTCGTCGTTCCGAAGTGATTTTGGGTCGTTTCGAAGTGATTTTGGGTAATTTTGAAATTATTTTGGTCGTTCCGAATTGATTTTGGTCGTTCTGAAGTGATTTTGGGTCATTCCAAAGTGATTTTGGGTCCTTCCGAGGTGATTTTGGGTCATTCCGGGACGTTTCGGACCCGTTCGACGCTCTCGGCCGGGGGGCGGGACCAGCGGAGGCGCTCCGCTCTCCTATTGGCTGAGCGGCGCGACCGACGGAGGCGCTCCGCTCTCCTATTGGCTGAGCTGCGCTGATTGGCAGGTCGCTCTACCACTGGAACTGGTCCCAGTGCCAAACTGGGAGGGGCTCGGAGTGGTCCAGGCCCCCCCAAAGACCCCTGTGGGCCCTCCCATGAACCCCAGACCCCCCAAGAGGGAGTTTGGGGGGGCTAAAGAAACTTCTGGAGCTTTCGGGGGGGCTCCAGGGTGGGACTTGAGGCTCCCTGAATTGAGGGGGGAGGTCCTCAGGGGGGTCATGGGGTCCCTGGGTGAGTTTTGGGGGTCTCTGGGTGAGGTTTGGGGGTCCCCAAGGAGGATTTGGGGGTCCCTGAGTGAGTTTTGGGGGTCCCCAGGGAGGATTTTGGGGTCCCTGGGTGAGGTTTGGGGGTCCCTGGGTGAGGTTTGGGGGTCCCTGGGTGAGGTTTGGGGGTCCCTGGGTGAGGTTTGGGGGTCCCTGGGTGAGGTTTGGGGGTCCCTGGGTGAGGTTTGGGGGTCCCTGGGTGAGGTTTGGGGGTCCCTGGGTGAGGTTTGGGGGTCCCTGGGTGAGGTTTGGGGGTCCCTGGGTGAGGTTTGGGGGTCCCTGGGTGAGGTTTGGGGGTCCCTGGGTGAGGTTTGGGGGTCCCTGGGTGAGGTTTGGGGGTCCCTGGGTGAGGTTTGGGGGTCCCCAAAGAGGATTTTGGGGGTCCTCAGGGAAGATTTTGGGGGTCCATGGGTGAGTTTTGGGGGTCCCTGAGTGAGTTTTGGGGGTCCCCAGGGAGGATTTTGGGGTCCCTGGGTGAGGTTTGGGGATCGCCAGGGAGGATTTTGGGGGTCCCCAGGGAGGATTTGGGGGTCCCTGAGTGAGGCCTGGGGGTGCCCAGGGAGGATTTTGGGGGTCCCTGAGTGAGGTCTGGGGGTGCCCAGGGAGGATTTGGGGGTCCCTGAGTGAGGTTTGGGTGTCCCTGACGCCCTCCATTCCCCGTCGCCATGGCAACAACGCGACCGGGGGGGGCGGGGTCTCCATGGCAACTGCCACCGCGGCCACGGCGCCCCCTAGCGGCCGCGCCCCCCGCTCTGCAGCGCCCCCCAGCGGCCGGCAACCCTTTGGCGAGCGGGCTTTTAATTAACTTTATTGAACGTGATTAATTAATTACAGAGATGGTAAAACCGCACGGCGGGGTGGGGGGAAAGGAGGGGGACGGCCGCGCCCCCCGCTCTGCAGCGCCCCCCAGCGGCCGGCAACCCTTTGGCGAGCGGGCTTTTAATTAACTTTATTGAACGTGATTAATTAATTACAGAGATGGTAAAACCGCACGGCGGGGTGGGGGGAAAGGAGGGGGACTTTGCAGGCAAGATTATTGTGGAGTTACAGTTTTTTATCTTGACCAATACAATTGTTTTTGTAATTTTATAATGTAGAGTTACAGCTGTACTTATTTGTGATGATAAATTCAGTTTCTAATCTTGGGGGTGGAGGCATGGGTGCACACCAAGTGTTTTTGAATGCAGTTTTTCACTGTGGTGGGACTGAATTGTCCCATATTCAGGATGTACAAATCTGCAGTTTAGAAAGAAATGTTTTGCGAGCTGGGAGTGTAGGTGTGTCATTCTTTAAGTGTATCAACAAGTATAAGTTATTCTATTGAAACTTCTCTAAGAGAGATGAATAAATTATAGAACAGTCTTATGTTTGTGTAGAACAAAATAAATCAAGGAGACCAATTCTGCTTTTGAAAGAGTTTTTAAAAGTGAAGCAGATGGTTTGTCACGTTTTTAAAGTACGCTGTGGGAAAGCAGACATCTGACAGTCATTTCTCTTCCTTTTCTGTTCCATGTCACTGCAAATGTGTACCTGTTTTCCCACAGGCACAAATGACCAGCGCTTCCTGTCCTGTGAACTCTCCTGCAATGGCTCC